>NC_084960.1:7788880-8046380 GCF_949316205.1 Platichthys flesus
ATTTGACGAGAACTTGACACAGCCTAGGAGTAGGTCTCTCCGCTGCATGTGGGCCACAGCGCTTCACATTGGCCCGGTTGTTTGATTCTCTCCATGGCTCTCTCCCAGCCTTTTTCCACCTCTCTCATTCAGCACTTACACAGGCTTGTGACAGGAATAGCTCTTCATTCATCACTCGCCGGCCTGTGATTATGTATGTCACGGTGTTGGTACACGGACACGTGTCGCCTGTGTATTTATAGTATCCACTGGCCAGGTGTGGAGGAAATGTCTTCCCTCTTTTTCCTCCACGCTGCCTCGGTGGGGTTCGACACACCTTGTTCCAGTTCTGGCCGGAATCAAGCCTTAAAATAACCAAGCAAGGACAAAACACCCTCCTCCCCTCCTCTCCCCTCTTTTCTCGCCATTTTCTTTAATGTTTTACCTGAAATGACAATATACAGAAAGAGCATTGAGTCGTCACCAGGGGGGGAAAAGCTTGTCTTTGTCTGGGTTTATATTTGTGCATAATTACCAGACAATTTGTGTCATCTTGAGTCATTTTCAAAGCTGCAGTCTTTTGCCACTAAAATTGATGTAGGTGCAGGAGTAACACAGTTGTTTGAGCAGATAAAGACATTTTGGACTTCCCCGGACATCCATCTCTACAGTCGCAGGAAGCCGTGACCCCTGGGGACTTGGTTCCTCCATCTCCGCCCGTTCATCCCTTCTCTTGCACTCTTCCCTGCTCTCCTCCCGTGGATCTCAGATCAAAGCTTCAGTTCTCTTTGTGTTCGGATGCACTCTGGGGGCCGGATCAATTGAATGTGTCTGGAGGGTATTGAATTGGACTGGCGCTACAGGTGTCCGGCCTTGTCTCCCTTATCTCCACTGCAAGCTTTTTCTTCTGGGCTGCAGCGCTGCATAATTCTATTAACAGTGGCTTGATAGGCACCCTATTTCACCAGATTACCCTGGGCCAAATCCGCACATTAAAGAATCAGTGGCGGGGAGATAGGGGGATAGAGGATTGAGAGGTGTAGAAACGCCACCTGCATGCAACACTGTATGCCTGAAAACGTGCCACAAAATGGCCACCCGTAGAGATAAACGCTCAAATTATGCATGAAAACGTAGCGTCTAATGCGCTTTCCCCCTTCTGCTTCACTCGAATTAAAGTGTTTGTGTTGTTTAAGCTGCTCTGTAATGCCAAAGCCCCTTATCTATGTGCTTAATGCAATTAAGCTGCTGAAACAAAGCCCAAGGTAATTCATCATAATAGCCCTGATGATACAGGATGTCATCATGTCACCTCTGCTCCTGCTGCTTCACTCAGTCCTCCAAGACGACTGAACCACCACGAATTAGGTTCTCGTCCAGGGCTTTTAGTGCATGTTCCTTCTGTTGTTATTCTCTCTTTATATGAAAGTGTGGATACAATTTTTTATTGATTCAGCCAACACAGAGAAAGAGTAGATGTGGGGAGTATGAGGAACCTTTTCTTCTTATTCCCTATTGGTAGGCATATTTGCGTTGACTGTTCTACACACATACACTCCAAAACTAGATCGATCCCCTCCACTGTACATAGATTAGCTGCCCCTTCTTCACCTCTGATCTGAGATGAGTGTCAAGTCAGTCTGATCAGCGCCATGACGGCCGTGATTCACATGCTGTAAGTAGGCTGTGGAGAGGAAAGAGAAACCTGATGGTTGCGCTCAGAGTTAATCCCGCTGAGTAAAAGGGTTTGTTGCAGAGTTGCCGCATCCAGGATGAAAACACAGAGCAGACCTCATGTGTTTTTTACTTCTTCTTTGCATGTGAGCAAATATTTTAATTTCATTGACAGCAGAGTGGGCAGCATGTGGGATGGGAGGATTGAAAGTTTGACCTGGGGGCGGGTGGTGGGTGGATATGGGGTGGGAATGACGGCTCTGAGGTCCCTACCAAAACAACTGCTAATAAACTCAGTGGTCACAGATTTCTAAAGACTTACTGGAAAAAAAGTAAAAAGCTTTGATGCTGTTTTTTGTCTGTGTTTACACAACCTGTGATGAGAAATAAAAAATAAACTCAAGACGGCTGACACATAAATAGTGTTAATATGAATGAATAAATACTGAATCCACTTATCAAATCTGAACTAGGTCCCTTTTAGAATCTAATAACAGGAGGTGTTCATCCCAACGTCCATCACACTACACAATAAGGAAGCATGTTGATGTGATGTATCTCAGTTACCTTTGCCCTTTGTCCGGCACACTTTACACCCTGGTTTTAAGGTTTTAAAGCCAGTTTTTCATCTTTCAAGCTTAATATCCTTTTAGTGTTTTATCATTTTAAGTGTTTTTAGGGCAGGTGCTGTATTAAACTCACTGTTAGTCTGCGATATTATTTTGGGTCTTACACAATATGTCCTACTGAACTGTATTTTTGTCGTTTGTTGCACAATGTCCTGTTCTCTGTGGCCCAAGAAAGATTTCCCCATTGGAACAATGAAGTATATTTAATTTGATGGCATCAGCGAGTACATGAATCTATATATGTACCGATGTGATACAACCTCTTAGAAGTACATTGCAAAAGTATAACTGCAATTTCCTTTTCCCAGAAATCACCTTACTGGCAAGTAACTGCTTTAGAGAAACGATGAGGAAATAATTTCCAGTAGAGTAATGTAAGCTAGAGCTAGCTAAAACTTTAAGGTGATATTTCAATCAGTGGGTTCTACCTGTACGTAGAACTCAGCCTGAAGCACATAGTTCAAAAAACAAACGGCTCAGGCGGCAGCAATAGAGCTCAGATTAACAAGTGTTAATATTTGGATGAGTTTAATAACCCCGTCTCGCTCTCTGCCTAATTTCCTCTTTATTACTCTAATTAATAGATTTGTACTTTAGGTCTAAACTGCTACTGCCTCAGAATTCATCATTCCAATCTCCCATCTGTCTATCATAAATCTAACTGAGCATCTTGAAACAATAAAGCCTTTTGAATTGACTGTCCCATCCCCTGCTGTTCCTTTGGACTACTCCGTAAACTAATTTCTCCCGTTTAACCAGTGCCCGTCAAATTCTCTGGCAACTGCGCCGAGGCTGGCAGAGTCCGAGACAAAAATCCACACAAACACGAGGGTGGTAGAGCACAGAAGTGCAAATGAACAAGCCGCCAGCTTGACAATGAGAGACACAGACAGATTGTGTGAGAACGACAAAGAAAGAAAGAGGAATTTTAACTAATGGCAGGAGAAGATACAGTCGGACAGAGAGTCGGCCTGTGTTCTAGCTGTCACGGATGCCCACACTTTTCCCTCCCAATATCTGCGGCAGGGTTGGAACGTGAATGTCACCGTGGCTGACGTGACGGCAGCATCAGGTGTCGTGTCGGTCATGTCACGCAGAGGGACACTTCGGACGAGTTCAGTGGGAGACAATGATGCAATCCCCGTCAATCTAACAGATTTTAAAGAGCTGAGGGCTGCAGAACACAGTGACATTATTTGTGTGGGTGTGAGTGTGGGTGCGCACGTGTGTGAGTCTGTTTATCTGCTTACATTTTTCTCACGAGTCCATATGGGACAGGCTTCGACTCATTCTAAGAATCATTTGATAATAATTGTCCATTTGTCAGACAACTTGCATAAAATACTTGACAGAAGGACATAATACTTTGTGTGTGTTTGTGTTTTAAAAGGGAGATTTGGCAGGTGTGCGCACATTATGTGCATGTCAGGAAAAAATGAGACAAACTGTTCACAATGTTGTATTATAAACTCAATTCTCTCTCTCTCTCTCTCTCTTTCCTCTTAGTGTGTTGTTTTGTGGTTCACAAACGCTGCCATGAGTTTGTGACCTTCTCCTGTCCCGGAGCCGACAAGGGCCCCGACACAGACGTAAGTTGATATTTTCTACACACTCTCCTTTCAGCCTTTTCTACAAATGTCCAGACACCTGAAGACGTCCCTTAGTACACAAAGAGATATTCCAATTGCAGGGTTACGTGATTGTAGGGTGTCTCTCGTTTGCTTCTCTCATCTCTACGCCATTTCAATCAATAATATGTTATGACACGAGTAAATAGCAATATATCACCATATTGATTTTTCTGTATCAGCAGGTTTGTGGCATCCAAGCGTCAAGCTCGATAACACCGTCACTCATTAGCCTCCTCTCTGCCCCCCCCCCCCCCCCCCCCCGCCAGCTGATGCGATGCTGTGGGGGGCAGAGGGTTGATATTCTATCAGTGTTGGAGTCTGACCTCTGTGGTCCCTCCAGGTGGAATATCTCTGTTTGGGGTCCACGTGTGAACCTGCTGTAAAAGTTGAGCCTCGCTCTCCTCTTCCCTCCGGCCAGGAAAGAGGTCTGTCCCTGGTTAGATAAGAGAGGAGGTTAAGCACAGCTGCAACATGGTGTCTGTTTAGTTCAAACACGCATCAGCAAAGAACGTAAACCAGAAACCAACACTATATTCATGCTCACATTTAGAGGACAAGCCTTTGTGTCCTCTCATCTGTAGCAGAGATGCTCAGAAACCCTTTCTCTTCCCGTTACTTATTCCGATACCTGGCCTACCACAACGTTACTCATTGTTGTACGACCTATTGGTTGTGTTGTAATTGGCAACACTAGTGCCCCCCCTCGAACACGGAAGTCTTTCATGCGTACTCGTCGCCATTTTACTTGTGTGGGAAGTTCCAGTTCCTGAAATGTTGCCAAATTGGTGACATTTTATCTAGCTGTGACTACGCTACCAGAAATCACTTCTTCTTCGCCGCTCTTCAAACAGTACTAGCCAGTGGGGGTACATTAGTATAAGTACTTATAAGAATTGACTGCCGTTTGTATGTGTGAAACCATTGCAATTAAAAGACGTGGTCTTGGGTCGTTTTTAAAAGATTTGTGTACTCCCCGTTTCCCGACCATTTTCATCAGTATCTGAGTAATTTTCCACTGCTGGTATCGGAACACTTGTAAATCTCTACTCTCTGCAATCTCCACTCCACATTTGCAAACACAGAAAGCCAATTAAACACTATATGCTCACTCTCCATCAGACTGAAATACCAACTAATGAATTTTCCCTTGCTAAGCCAATTAATATGGAGAATCATGCCCACGCCACTATTCTCTCATGTTTACACAGCGGCAACACAAAAATCTGTGTTTTTAGAATCTGAATTGTCTGATACACTTGATTAACTGTAATGACGAGACGCCTCGCAGTGATTCCCAGCGTCTCCTCATTAAATATGTTCAGGAGTCATTACATTGTGTTAAATGGACGGAAAGTCAATGCAGTTTAGTGATGCTTTTGCAGCGTCCCAGTTGATCAAGAGCACACTTTATCGTTAACGCCTGGTGTTTTATCAACCTATATCGAAGCTGTGGCTCTCTATTGGCTTCTCGTCATCATGGTGTCGTCTTTTAAAGGCTCATTATTCTTGCCCTCTTTTTCATTTTATCACTTCATCACTGCTAGGCTACCTTCTTGTTATTTAACCACGCCGTTCTTCTGCTCTTTCTGTCCATCTTCCCAGCCGCATTAACAATTCTCTGTCTTTCCTCTCTACTTTTATATATTTATTCCCTTTCTTTTACATACAATCAATGTTTATACAACTAAACAATCACCATCACAACTAAATGTCTAATCCTCATCTACACCCAATTCTAACCCTTAAAAACAAGTCTTCACCCTTCTCATTATCTACACACTGGCTTTTGCTTTGGCCCAGAGTGAATACAGGAAGCCCATTGGGGAGGGACCTCTTTGAATTCCAAATGTTGATATGGGATTAGCCAATGCACAACCAGCTCTTTTCTTTCTTTTCTTTCCAGTCAGTTTTTCAAACTTTTTCAGAATAAAAATAGTTTGCCTTTTACTGTATTCTTCTTGTTCTCAATAAATCCATGACTCTATGAATCTGAGAAACACACACACAAGCATAACTTTGTGGAGAAACCCTCCATTGGCTAAACTGCATAACCTTTCATGGTTGGGGTGTCAATCCCAGTTGACAGTGGACAAAAGGTGTGGTACACCCTGGAAAGATTGCCAGTCTATCACATGAGTCGTTTTCTGACATGAACTCTGACTTTGCCATTGAAGACCATGAACGTAGCGAGAGATCATCAGGGTCAGACATGTTCACAACAAAGGGAACTTTTCTGAAACATTCAGGAAAGGCCTGCTGCAGGAACATATTAACTTGATTTTTAATTTCCCTTAAATTATCTGATATTTCCTATTAATTACCAGGATATGACTAAGAATGGTCTCAAGCAATTTGCTTCAGGTATATAAATAGATATATAATTAATGATCTATACAAATAATTAGCTGTAAAAATCTACCCCCATCAAATTTATCAAAGTAATTTTCAGGGTTCAGTGTTACACATGAGGCATGAGGTTTGTTAAAATAAGTCCTTTACCCAAACCTTAACCCAAAAATATGTTTTTTAGGCCGAGCTACGTGGTTTGTTTTCCATGATTTATTGATAAACATGGTTTTATGTGTTGAATTCAGAGAGAACAACTGAGCAGGGACTCAGGTTTTGGAGGAGGGCGAGTGAAACTTGCTTTTTCTCTTTTGTGTCAGGCCTCAGAGTGAATGAGTGAGTCACGGAGACCTATCCCTCCATCCCTCCCTCCCTCCCTCCCTCCCTCCCTCCCTCCTTCCATCTTCACTCCTCCATCTCTGCCCCTCAGCATCTGAATCTACGTGGTGACTCTTTGACTTTGGCTTGGAGCTCAGATAGAGAGACATTCTTTCTCGTCCTCTCTCTTTCTTTCTCTCTTTCTCTCTCTCACTCACTTGCACATACACACACACAGGTTTGTGCAGATATTCTCATTAAGACCTTGTATTGAATTGTATTGATTGTGGACAGCCAAAACCCTAACCCTAAACTTAACCCTGACAAATTAATGTTGAAAACCCTAACCTAACCACGATTCATATCTTACCTCTAACCTTAACCAGGAACTCAGAAATTAACTTTTTGTGTCATTAGAACTGAGCTTTGGTCCCTGTGAGGTCCCCTGTTCCTTTGTTTGTGCTCAAATAATAATAAAAAAGCGAACACAGAGACACACACACAAACACACACACGCACACACACACATATACACACACGCACAAACACCCTCTACCCCCCATTGTATCTGCCTTGGTGTGTGAATGGCGTTATCTGTCCGGCAAATGCTTGAGAGATGTTCACATTAGCATTTGAGTGAAAAGTTCTCTCTCTCCCTCGCTCCCTCTCTCTCTCTTCTCTCTCCTCTCTCTCTCTCTCTCTCTCTCTGTTTCTCATTCAACACGTAGTGATGCGTAGGTGGTAAATAGTGCTGTATTGTCAGTCAAGGATCTCTCTGGAACCAGTGAATGAAGGTGACTCATCCATAGAGAAACAATATGGCTTTCACATTGAACTTTACATCAGCACAACGGGCCAATATCTCTAACCAGATCAAGTCTTTATGAGAACCTCCATTCTGAGGTGTTTTAAGGGGGGGGGGGGGGTGATATGACTTCATTGCAGTGACAGATTTGATTAGTGTGACACGGGCAGATTATGTTTACATGCTTATATTGCCGTTACTCTCTTTGGCAAATCCTCTTTCCTGCCATCTGTCTTTTGCCCTGTTCATTATCAGCACTGCTGCAGAGTGTAGTTTAAAGATGGCTTTTCCTTTTTTCATCCAGCTCCATGTGTTTTATTCATCACGTGTTATTGCTTCACAGGACTTATGACATCTTTGACATACTCGTGGGATTTAGAGAGCTGCTGACTTTTTATTTTGAACAATGAGGAAAATTCTTTTTAGGACTCAGTTTCAGAGCTGTCCCGAATATATTTTGTTTGGGGGAGGGGCTTCGATGCATCAATGGGACTCACCAGCAAATATCTGTTTCGGGGATCTCCAACACAGGTAGCCCATGAGGATTGGAGGATCCGACTAGATTTCAGTGAATTTGCTAATCCATGAGGTAAACATGTAAACAGATGTAAACAGAAAATGATATTAAAACTCCATTAGGATGTCATCATGTAATTAATATGTATATTAGGCGATGGTCTGGTGGCAGAAACTTGGACTATGGGCAGAGAAGGTCTCTGGTTAGTCTCTGGTTCAACTCCACGGAGCGACAACAAAAGACGAACCTGGATTGATCTGTTCCAAAATCCAAGAGTCTCCCTACCCTGTCTAGTGCCCCTGAGCAAGGCATCTTACTCCCCCAACATCTGCTCCCCGAGGGCCGTACATGGTCGCTCACTGCTCTGTGTGTCCTGCACCAGATGGGTTGAAAGCACAGATTAAAATTTCCCTACCTGCATGAGTGTGCCTTTGCATGTCTGTGCATGTGTTTGGGACTAATAAATGCATCTGCATCTTAATCTTATAGATGTCTAAGATCAGAACAAGCCCCATGCCTGTATTAATATATTGCTTATTCAGAGTAAGACCTTATTCAGATGAAGGGGATTACAAAATGCTGTTTAGATGTCTTATTCAGACTATATGGGTAAATATTGGAACATTGCTGTCTAAGTAAATGTGTCTATTGTCTCCCACAAAGAGGAAGAGGCAGAGAAAACATTCTTGTGAGCAACACACGTCCTGTTGGTTGATTTACTTGCTCCCACCATTGGCTCAGGGTATTTAGCTGTTTAGTTTAACTAATTCTCCCTTATATATCACTGCCGCTTTTTCTGAGACAAATATGACACTATTATGTGCTCATAAATACTCAAAGCGAGCCTGATTCCCCAGGGGAACTCATATTGTTGATGTCCCACTTATTTGTGCAGAAAAACAGGATTGCTGGCTGGTTTATTGCCTGGTGTCAGTGCCTGTCAGCTGTCATCTGCCTACCGTCAACCTGCACTGAAACACAGAGTCAAAGCATCACAGTGACTCAGATGAAAGCTGTTGAGTTCCTGCATGTTTCTGCATCACTTTGACACATTGTCAGGTGGAGAGGTGAAACGTGGCAAATCCCTTGTTCCTTCTGCCTCCTCGTCCGGCTGTCGGCAGCTGTGACTGCTGAACGCTGCTTTATTTGTTCAGCCTCAGAGGCCGCAACCTCGGTTCTGACGTGGTTACTGGGCATCACTTTAGCTCTGGGGCCTTTCCTTTCACTTACTTTGTCATATTCACTTAAAGGTTCAGTGTGTAGAAAGTCGGGACATCTAGTGGTGAAGTTGCATGTTGCAGCTGAACACCCCTTTCCCCACCTTCCCCCTGCAAACATGAAAGTAAAACTGTGGTAGCCTTCAGTTGTCGTAAAAACGCAATAGGTGTTAAGTTCGTCCAGTTTGGAGTAGTGTAAAAAACATGGCAGCCTCCGTAGAGAGGACCCGCTCCCTGAAAATATAAAGTATTTAAATATAAAAGGCCCATTCTCGGGTAAATAAAATAAAAATTCATACAATTTAGGGGAAACACACTAGTAAAAACATCTATAGGATTATTTTATATTCAATATCTGCCAATAGATCCGTTTTAACTAAATCTTACACACTGGACCTTTAAATGTAGCCATGTAGCACATTTGTATATGTTTGATTGAATAACTTTCAAACATTGCCACCTTCAAACTCAGATATCAGATATAAAGCTCCTGCAGCCCGGCCTTGATAGAAAACTAGTCCACATTTCCTGTGGCGTCCTGCACCATTACTGTGCCAGTCCCGAGCCATAACCCTCCCAGCAGCTCAGCTCTCCAACCTGCTGCAACAGCTGGGCGAGCTCGCGCAATAACACGGCCGATTCAGCAGCTTACACAATGTCAAATCTCTCCACATGTTAATGCCGAAATGCACAGAGAGCAGATTACAGATTAGAGAGTCAAACCCCGTTCAGCGCGCCGTGCAAAACACAGTGCAGATGATAAGCAGCCAGAGACGATGAAGTAACTTGTGGTAACCTAAACAATATGTACAGTAAGTCAGAGAGTAAAGCTGAGCAGATGAAGGCCCGTCTGTGTGTCATTACCCCAGAGGAGCAGATCACTTCTTTAGATTAGATTATGTAAGGTGGCTGCACCGAGGGGCTGTGGACATGACGCAGCTCTTCAGCCAAAAATCACAATCTGTCTGACTGTTGAGTAGCAAGCAACATGACTTCAGGCTCACCAGATGTCCCAGGCTGCCACGGCTTCTAGTCATTTCACACACACACTGCTCTTAATGGGAGGAAATATTGTGTTTACACTTTTTCAAAAGTGGTAAAACTGTAGAAATTCAAAGTCAATATCCACATGAATTTCTTTTTCTACCTCAATGATTATTAAGGTTAAAAAGTAAATACAATTGAGGCAGGTTTAGGTCATTATATATTTTATACTATTGTACTCTGAAGTATCTGATATTTTCTTACACGTAATGTGATACGAAGATGTGCAGGAACATTCCTGCTACAACCATCAATACGTTACAATAAATCTGAGGTGCTGGAACAGCTGGAGAAATCTGAGTGATTACATAAGCTGCTGATTCAGTTACAGATATCAAATTGCAATCTGCAGTTATGGGCCTGATGCCTGGTTACATAAGCCAGTGTGTTATTTGGGCATGTAGGGGACACGTTGTTTTCACCTGCAGTCAGTGACGACTCCCGGTGTGATCTGGGAGTCGTCACTGACTGCAGGTGAAAAACGACGTAATGTCCGTAATTTGTGTGAGACGTTCATATAAACAGGAGAGAACTGTGACATCAATAATTACACAGAGAACTTGAACTCATCTTCTACTGTAAACAAATCTTGTTATTTTTAGCCCTGCCATGTTTAATGCCTCAGCCTGAGTGTGAGCGGTGCACGGGGACAGACTACACTCGCTGTCAGATGATCTCTTTTTAGTGTTGTTGATGGGGTGTGCAAATGAAAACATCACACGTTCCTTAAATGCGGCACGTCTAAATGCTGGAGTGTGAAAGACGCCTGTCCCCAGGCTGCGCTGCAGAGAAGAAGGAAAACACTCTGTCGGCTCTCACTCAAAGTCCTTCTCTCCCTCGCCTCAGGTCTCTCTGCCCTAATTATCTGTCACCCGGCTACACTCGCGTCGGAAAATGGCCACCTTGGCAAAACACACTCAGTGGGGCGTCTGTACAGAGGCGCAGCCACCAGCTGACTTCTGCAAACGCCTGGCTCTGTTACAGCAGCGCCGCTCCTCCACATCAGTGGGTGGGGCACAGTTTAGAAGGTCTGAGTCGTGTGGGCCAATAATCAGCTGTTTGCCTCTCACAGCTGGCATTTTGTTGTCGACTGGCCTCGGACTAGATTTGCTGGAAGGGCTTTAACCAACAATGTTTTTCATTTTATCAAGCAATCCGTCAATTTCTTTCATCGATCAATTTCTCATTTTTTTTGGACCTGCACTAACCATTGTGTTGACAAGAAACTAATATTAGAAAATTGTCTGTAAAAACATATTTACATAACAGCCTCCAACACCAACTGTCTCCTACACTTCCCTCTGCGTGCTTTGCTCTTGAAACATGTTTATTAGAGTGATTATGTAACCCCACTGCGTGTGTTTGTACGTTAATGTTTATATACGTGTGTGGCTTTGCAGCACATTTGATGAGTGGATGTTATTATCAGCGTGACTCATTAAAATCCACTCGTAGGCCGACAATGACAGAAGCCCTCTGCCTAAATAAATCCCCAAGACCTGAAGAGGAGAGAGAGCCGGGGATGAAGACGCGAGTGTGAGGCAATTAAAAAAAAAAGGGAGAAAAGTTGGTAGAGCTTCAGCAGAAAACTTGGGTCAGACTGTTCCGGTGGTTAGTTAAAGAATGATAGTGAATTATGAGCCGAGCAGAAAGCACAGTAATGTTAGTGGACCTCACCATAATTAAAGCCGCGGGCTGGTTTTAATCCCACACAGCCGGAAACACACGGGAAACTTATTTCTAATGTTGTTTTTCTGTTAAAGAATAAAAGAGCTAGTGCAGAACGTTTCCTCTGCATTCCTATTAAAGCCTCACAGTGTTAGTGTGACCAATGCCTTATTTTAGGCAGCGTAATTATCATCTCCAAGATAAATGGATAATATTTCAGCGCAGATAAAGCTTCATTGTGCTGAGCAGCATGCCCTGCATGCCAATTATGTCCAACTTCCTCCTGAATTATAATTAATGGGAGTAGGTCATGTTTGGATGAGAATTCATTTTCTCCTTTTTTATAAGGGGAATTCAACATGTGGGCATGAAGGAAAAGACAGTGAGACCATGTTTAAAGGGAGAACTGAGACATCAAGATAGGGGTCAGGGCATTGAGTTCCCATAAAAGTTTTATTAAATTAAGAGGAATTTAGTGAATCTTCTCCTGGGGAAAAGAACAGTGAGTAGCTGCACCTGACATCCTGGTCTTCAAAAGAATCTCAGAGAGCGGGAGGAGGAGTGGATAATGACGACAGGGGAGAAGGGAGATGCTGGTCGGAGGAGGAAAAGAAGTTTTATGGGGGAGGGCCAGTTAGTAATGTGAAGTAAAAACTAGCACATGGAAATTAAGCAAAGATGGTTAAACAGAAGAGGGAAATGTACAAGGTTGTCACCTCCCTCTGCATGAACCCCTCAAGAAGCCAAAGTAGAGCAAAGGGAGAAGTCTGGAGGCTGGAGGGCTTTCACCCTGCAGGGACGATGGAGGAGAAAATTGGGGAGATGTGTCATATGCAGGGAGAAGAAGAGGAGGAGGAGAGTGGTTTGTAGTAGGTTGTGCGTGTCAAAAGGCCAATCCCTGCTGGGCTGTGATGAACAAGAGGAGGAGCGGTAATCAGGCACATGGGCACAGCCTGAGAGGAGCATGAGGAGACCGAGTGACCTGTGAGTGGCCGACATGCACAGACCCTCCGACAGTTACTGTAGAGATGGTCAGATGATAACGTGCACGGAGCCTGATCACTATTGTGTTGTTGTACATGTGCAAGTCGCACTGTTGGATGCCAGTGTTGGTGTGTTCTCCACATTCTGCTGTGCCGTATGGTGTGTGTGTGTGTGTGTCTGTGTGTGTGTTTGTTCCCTCTTCACCAGTTGCATCTGCTCTCTCTCCTCATTTGTAGGAGTTATCAGAACACTTGGTCTTCTCTTTCTTTCCTCTTTTCGGTCGATAAAGACACCTCTTCTTCCATCCGTCCATATCTGTACAACTTATCCTTTCATGGGTAGTAGGGAGGCTTTTGTTAATTCGTGTTCAAGCTCAAGTTTTAGTTTGAAAACTGAGGCATTTTATCGTATTATATTATACATTATTAATTTAACAAGTCCGTACAGTTTCAAAATATTTCAAACAAATCCCTGTCAAGGTGAAGTTATCAATTTCTTTTACTCAAAACCAACTGCTAGTTTAATCCCAGCTCTTATTTTCCTAATTAATAACCTCTAAACCTCAATCTTCTATGTGAATGAAAGCAGAAACATCACATATAAGTTAGTCAGGGCTGGGGAAACTATTTAATCGATTAACTGATTTAATAAAATCGATGCCTTCCTATTTTAAAAACAAAGCTTCAACGAACCTCTGTAAAAGATCTGCGTTTTGTTTCTAACACAGATGAACCTTTGAAGCACGTCTTCCTTTTGTTGCATGTGGAATGACAATGAGAGAAGACAGACAATGTCTCTGGAAGTCCACAGTATGGTAGTATCAGGTCTGTTGATAAATACCCGAGGCAGATTTGTGTAGCGTTGGCAGTGTCGTATTTTTTGTGTCGAGACAGAAGGAAGGAAATAGCGCATCGCACGACAGGACAGGTCAGAAAGGGGCTAAAAAAAAAGTCAGTGCAGGTGGTTCAGGGGTTGAATTATGATGCCACATGGATGCGTCTCTGTGGAGGTTGACTGGGTTCGTCCATATGGTCAGAGACAAAAGGAGAGAGCCTGAACACGATGGGGAGATTGCATAACCCATCTGGTCGGGGAAACACCTTAGGATGCCCTGGAAAGAGGCAGAAGAAGAAGTGTTGTCAGTTCTATGGCTGCTGTAGAGGACTTTCTGTGTGAATGGAGAAAATTAAGGGAGCGCAGAACTAGACACAAGCTCAAATGAGTAAATGAAAGTCCTTGTCGTTCAACAATATACGCAATAGTAACCATGCAAGCCTTGGCAACAGCGATTCTGAAGTGACCAGTAAGTAATTGGTCTGAATGTTTCACTAAAACCCAACCATGGTTCAATTAGGGGGCGATGTGGCCTAGGGGGTAGAGTGGTCGTCCTCCAACAAGAAGGTTGCTGGTTCAATCCCACTCTTCCCCATCTGCAAGCCGAAGTGTCCTTGGCAAGATACTGAACCCCTAAATGGCCCCTCATAAATGTTGAGTGTACTAATTGTAAGTCGCTTTGGACAAAATGTAATGTAAAGTTTGATCCCGACTGACACCCCCTCTCTTTGGTCGGTTAGTCTGGTCCGTGGTCTGAGGAACCTTTCACACCTTGATTCAGCCCATTATAAATATAAAGTCTACTGGTTTTAGACCAAATCTTAGGGTACATCTCTTTCTCAGGTACACACACACACACACTCTCACACACACACACACACACACACGCTGATAGCTGCCCCAGAAATGTCAGTCTGAGCCGGTGCTTGTTGGTGCAGTGTTACTGAAGAGTTGCTCAGAAAGGTGGACTCTCAGCCTCTCTGACATGTTTTCCTCTCCTGAGTCGACACGCGCTGTTATCATGACCCATTGCACTCCCCACACTTAACTGGCCTGAGATCAGCCTCGAAGCTGGAAATGCTGTTTACCCGAGGAGCTCGGCCCATTAGATCACATTAACTGGAAAACTTTGCAAGTGGCTTATACCAGTTGAACTTTGTGTCTCTTAAGTTATAATTTAATATTTAATGTTACACCAAGAAACCTTGCACCTCACCCCCCCCCCCCATACACAGTCAGCTCACCTGATTGAAAGGTGTTAAATTGCATGATCCTTAACAAACTCTCAACAACACTACAACTGCATCTTTAGTTTCGTGCTTGGTGTACAAGGTGCTCACTCTGTCTTTATTCATTCCAGACACACAAGCACTCATTGCTGGGTCTAATTGCTGAATAAGTGGAAGCTCATTAAGGGCCGACAGACTAACGATGGTGCCACATCCCGCGTCCCGCTGAGGTGAAGTGTAGAAGATGAATAGTCATAAAACCTGCACCCTCAGCGGGTGAAAGACTTCGCAGTGGCCTGATGGGAGGTGTTTGAGATGAGGAAGCGCACCGCAGAGCCTAACCTGATTCAGGAACTTAATGGCTGCTCATGAACAACACCTCACTGCTGGGCCTAATTTCACGAAGCGCAAATTAGGTTGTGTCATCGATGATTAATGTGCATAACAGTACGTTGGAGTGCTCGGAGTTTGTGGATAACAGAGGTGGAGTTTCAGTTAAATGCCACTGTCTTTTTCTCTTTGGCATTTGGGATTTTAGTTTGATTTCCTCATAATGAAAACGGATTGAGCTCAGCGCAGTGGGTCGTGCTTCTGAACCCCGGTACAATCTGCAAAATTATAACATTGGAGCTGTGACGATCGTTGCTCCCTCCATTCCTCCTTTCTTTCCTCCCACTCTCCCCCCTTGTCCTCATACTTAACTATTTTCCTCAAGTTCATCACTTCTTTTCCTGCACCTCCTGCAGTTTGCTTCCATTGTCGTTCAGTCATCACAAACGCAACAGCAAAGACTGACCAGGGACACAAAAGTTGCTTTGCTGTCATAAATGCACTGCTCGACGTGCTGTATAACACTACACACTCACACACACAAACACACTCACTCACTCACACACACACACACACACTCACTCACTCACTCACACACACACACACACACACTAACTCACTCACACACACACACACACACACACACACACACACACACACACACACACACTCACTCACTCTTAATCTCTCTCTGCCTGAAGCCTCTGTTGTACTAAGTATTTGGTCAGCAGAAGAAATCAACGCTCTTGTGTTAGCTTTGCTTTCCTAGAGTTCACACTCTTACAGTTCTTGCTGAAATATTCACTTGGACGAACTTCAATCCACAATGACTTTGTGTATTATAAAATTAAGTTTATGGTTAAAGTGTAAACGATCAAGGCTTGGAGACCCCTGAGCGCTCCACTCAAATTAGTGAGTAAGCTGTGTTTTGTGAAGCAGGGCTCACAGTTCCAAACCTGACGATGAAAATGAGTAAATGAAAAGTAATCCTCTGTGTTGCTTGCCGGTGAATCTCAAGCTTAATCTGCAAAACTTTTAAAGGGAAAAACAATCTTAACTGAGGCCAAATCATAAATAGTGTAATTTACCACTTGAGGATTATCATGTAATGAAATTGAATTTATCAGATGAGAGTTTTATGACAGATTTATACACCCACAGATCACCTGGTGGGTATGTGCATGAGTGGGTATGTGCATGAGCCTCTGTATTTACTCGTGCCTGCCCGTGCATGTGTGTGTGTTTGCAGGCTGATAGATAGTGTGTGTTTGCGGGCAGACGGCGGCCAGGGAGCTGACCTATTCCTCAGTCTGGAGGCCGCGGCTGCTCAATGTTTAATGTCAGCACCGGGGAGGGACCCCAGGAGAGTTGGGGAGGTGGGAGGAGGAGGAGGAGGAAGGGATGTAGTAGGTTTGTTGCTGCATTTCCAGTCCGAGAATCCACATTCCTCTCTCGGTGCATGATGATGTCCAAAACAGGCTGAGATGTGTCACTTACAGTATCGGCTTTTCTTCTGGGAAAGTGAGACGACTTGTTGAAGTGCTCACCGTACAAGGCGTGATGCCAATGCTGTGATTTGTTTTTTGTCCTGGAAGTACCGCCGCACTTTATCACCCACGACCTGAAAAAGCAGCCATCAGGTAAATCTAGAGCTGAAACAGAGCCATCCGTTTCCATGAGGCGCCAGGGCTGAGATTCCACTCTGTCTGCTCTGTCTCTGTAACAAAGCCACCTCAGTGTGTCTTGCTACTGTGGACGTCACCTCCTCTCCTCCTGTCTTCCTTACGAGCATGCACACACACACACACACACACACACACACACACACGCACCCCGAACACATAAACATCACTCACTGGTTCACAAATCAGTTAAACCTTATGTACTCCTCTATATAGTGAAAAATAAATGTCCCAAGGCCTGGGCCTGAGTCCCCAGGGTGCATTGAGGTAGAATGTGTGAACGTGTGTGTATCCATCTATGTGTGTTTGTGTTTTATCTCTCCCGGGTGTGCACCTAAAATATGTTTTACCCGGGGGGGGGGCGGGGGAGTGAATGAGCAGCATTTCGGTTGACGTGGCCGACGCAGACGTGCAAGTCCGGAGTAACCTCTGACATTGACCTACGGCAGCAACAGGTTTCAAACTTATAAACAGGTGAACTCAAGAGTGATTCTTTTTGCATGTGATTGTCACAGTCAATAAAAAAAGGCATTTGATCATTTAACGTTTCCGTCCCTCACTCATCCACACGCTCTCTTCTCCCTTTCCGCTCTGTCGGTTGCCAACTTCCTCTGACTGCCTCTTGGTGCGAACGTGCTGAGGCAGGCCTAACCACCTCGCACCCCCGACAGAGCTCCCGTCCCCAGCAGCGACGACAGGAGGGACAGCCCTTCCTAACTGTTACTGTGGGTGACTCATCTCACACCAACACAAGAGGAGGAGGAGGAGGAGGAGGAAGAAGAGGAGGAGGAGGGAGATGAGATGGATGCAAAATAAGGCTCCCGCTAGAGTTGTCACTTTTCGATTAATTAAATGCACAGAGCAGTCGGGGATGCTCCTCACACACATGCACACACACACACACATTAGGAGTGGGAGGATATCACTGGGACACCTTATCCATTCATTTAACTACATGGTCCCTGCACTCTTATTTTCAGTTTTTTGCTCATTCCTTCGCTTTGTCTTTCCTCCAGTTTGCTCTTGTCTGTTTTTCTTTCCTGTTCATTTTTATCCTCCCTTTTCCTGTGCATCTTCCTCCACACCACCCTCCACCCTCCACCCTCTATCTCTGTAAGCAAAGAAGCCTTCTGGCCTCATTAAGCTGTCGCTGATCCCTCCTGCAGCGGCCAAGCCCGTGCGACCATTAGTCAGCGCTGTCTGCGACACCCAGTCTGACAAGAATAGATCTGCCCGAACCCCCAAACCTCTAATATTCTCTAAATGTCTTGGACGCAATCAAGCTGACGCAGACGCCACCGGCGTATTAAACGATCTATCAGGTCAGCCGCGCCACATGAAAATGTGATGTGTGAAGTAATCGTGCATGTACACAAGGGTGATGCAATTGAACATTTGTGTCATGACTGGGTTAATTACGTGCCGTTGTGTCGTATGTAGGGGTCTGTACTTCTGCCACATCATAATGTCCTCGTTACTTTTTAATTATCATGTTTATCACCTCATACATCTTATTACAATTAAATGGTCCTGTGAACACATTTCTTTAATGAGGATTTCCAGGGAGAGGGAAAAAACTATATATATATATATATATATATATATGGATATATACTGTATTTTAGTGGATTATAGCCCTGTACATTAAGTCTATTGAGGCTAAAAGGTCAGGTCAGAGTTGGTCTGCATTATCAAGGGGAAATTCTATGATGATTATGATTGTTGTAATGACATTTGTTTGTCATTTGGGGAATTGGTCTTAGATAAAGTAATCAGATGTCATAGATATCATGCTCAGCATGGCCAGATGTTCTCTTTGGAAATGATATATAATGTATTTGTTCTATATTAAATGCTCAGATAGAGGCATGTATTTAAATACACTGTGAATGATCTCAGTGATACAATCAGAAGAACAACAACTGAGTCATACTCACTGCTCTTTTTATAAGCGATCAGTTTTAGTCACTAAATATTTTCAGTCACTGCTGTTGTTTTTCTTTCCATTTTTTTTCAGAACTCAAAAGCTTCTGTACGTAGCAGAGTATTAGGTTCCATAAAACAGAATCTGAGATTTTTAGGATAATGATGTAAAAGAATATCTCTTTAATTTAGAATTAATTTTTTTTAGAGAATAGACATAATTTGATGAAAT
This sequence comes from Platichthys flesus, assembly GCF_949316205.1. Lineage (NCBI taxonomy): Eukaryota > Metazoa > Chordata > Actinopteri > Pleuronectiformes > Pleuronectidae > Platichthys > Platichthys flesus. Next base: position 7,807,923 of record NC_084960.1, read on the forward strand.
AACCAGCTCCATGTTGGAGTTCCACTCCAGTCGTTGTGGTTCTTTAGTGCACAGTCTTCATTAAATCCTGATATAATAATGTGGTGCCTATTTGCCAGAAAAATTAAGAATTTCCTTATTTGTCAAATTTAATTAAAGTATAATTTAACAAACTGATGATCTTCTGATATTCCTCCTCTAAAATGACATTAAACTTTGTCCTAATAATACAATTATTGAGTTCATTTTTCTTATATTATTACTTTAGTCTTGTAATTTTTAGACTTTTTAACTTTATTCTAAAAATCTCACTTTCCTATTCGCTTCAAGCATTCCTCATGCTCCATCGTACTACAGAGACTACACAGGACGGATGAATCTATGAGTTGCTGCAAAGATTTTAAGATATTATATTACTTACGACATTGTACATATAAAGTCGGAATTGTGAATCAGCTCTAAAGGGGGAACAAGATCTAAATCTCCTTGTCTGATCATCTTAATCCTTCATATTGTAAAATATAGTCACATTTGCTTATGGCACACTTGTTATTCAAAACAGGATTTTTAACAGGCGATAGACTGACTGTCTCGTACTTTAACACAAATACTTATTCTGTATTGCTGCACTGAAGCACTGCACATTCATCTGTGATGAGTTTTACAGTCAGGGGTCAGAGGTTCATCTTATTCATGACCCACACGTCTCATCTCATCATCAGTGATGTTTCCTCTGTCTAATCATTGGAGTGTATGGTACGTATGGATAAGCCTTACGGGGATGTTCCCATATCACTAACACCTCTGGGATTAGCAGCCCTCTGACGGGCCAGCTGTTGATCTTTTCGCTTCATCTTAAAGCTGCGTATCTCTGACAAGATCTGAAAGCTTCTAAGTCAGTACGTACTACAGCAAAGCTGAATATTCAGCACTTGTACTGAGGAAAGACAAAGCGACAGAGAACAGCTGGGTTCCTTATGCAATTGTCAAGACGTAAATAGTAAGGGACGCATGTTTGCAGCCATGCACACCCACACACACACACATACGCACACACACACACACACTCATAATCAGGTGGCATTGTGGTAATCGTCTGCTGTTTGGATGCTTGACAGAAACATCAGGGGCCAAAGCAGTCTCTCTGCCAGCTACAGGGCATCTGACATAATCCACACACACACACACACACACACACACACACACACACACACACACACAGTTGACGTCAGAGGGTTTAGGACACATGACATCACAACACACACAGACTTAATCTAGCAGAAAGAGAGAGGACACCAGAACATCTGTTTACATGTTTAGACGATGGAAACACCTTAAAGTCCAACTCCAGCTCACTTCATGTGTGAGGAGAATATAAAATATAACAGCACTAGAACTAAGCTTTCTGATTCCAAAGACACTTGAGTTACCAATAACAGTTGTATTGACATATTTGTGGGAGCCATGCCTAAGACTCAGTTGTTGACTAACGTTCTAGGGCTGGCGATGGAAGGAGTTGAAGAGCAGTACTGCCTGAAGCACATATTGTCCTCTATAACCTTCTCACACTGATACAGCTCCAACAACAGGGGAAAACCTCCTACACAGATTTGGTTTTGCACAATTCATAATTTAACACATCGAGCTCTAACATTTGGGAACTCCGCAGTCATGCTGTTAAGTTTTGTTCACCCCTGAAGGGCTTGTCCGTTCAATATGGGAAAATGAAAGCGAGCTACTGAGACTCGAAAAAGATTTTTGCATTGACTTTAGGGAATATGGACAATCTGAGGAGTTATGGCTTAATCATGGTTAAACCTAATAGTGATAATTAATTACACATTAAAAGTCTTGATTTGCATGAACAGATGTCATCTTTTACAGGCAACATGAAGTTTATCCTGGAAGTCGCCTCAGATCACAAGAAGATTGCTGGTTCAAATCCCAGTTTGTTGGCCTTTCTGTGTGTTTGCATGTTCTCCCCTTGTCTCTGTGTGTTTTCTCCGGGTACTCAAGCTTTCTCCCATAAGAGCCAACATGCAGACTGGAGTTAGGCTAGTTGGATACTGATAGTAGGTGTATATGTGAGAGTAAATTGTTCTCTATATTTTGGCACTGTGTCATGCTGGCTCCCTCTCCAAGGTGTAACCCGCCTCTCGCCCAATGTCAGCTGGGATTGAATCCAGCTCACCTGCGACCCTGAAAGAACAAGTGGTATAGAGGATGGATGGATGAAAGTAAATTGTGGTTAGAATTGTTGCCATTGATATGGGCTACAAACTTGGCCCGATACTTAAAGTTTAACTCATCAAATTTGTGATTAGCAGTTGCACCATCGGATGTACTGACAACTACACAGAATGAAAGTCCTTTGATTGGAGGTTTGGTTTTGAACTTTTATTGTTGAAACAAAGTCCAGGGGTTTTAGAGTAGATACTTTCTCTCCACCGCTGCAACCACTGATTATACTGAAAAACCCAACCACAATAACTATTCATGCGCGCGTGTTTGTCTCGTGTCTCTCCCTCGGCACCTCAAGTGTTTTCTAACTGGAAACAGCCCCGATGGCAAAGTGGGCCAAATGATATCAACCTGCCCAAATCAATTTTTATCCACCCAATTAAAGACTAAAATGGTCCAACTGGGCGGGCACCTGCCAACTGGGGCAAACAGCTGCGCCAGGAAATATAATTTCAACCTCCCCAACATCCTCCAAGCACGTTATTTTCACAGATGGCTATAGAGGATTACCATGAGTGTAATTAAGTCCTCTGCTTCTATGGGCTTTAGCTATCCATCTCTCTAATGTACTCCATAGGCTGGATGTGCCTTCTCTAATTTCCTGGGTTTGTTTGCCAATCGACAATAAGCGCTTGTGTAAAGCTGCACTCCTGGTGCTCATCAACACTAAGGGATTTATCAAAGAGATGATTATCATCAAATACTGTGGGTGAGCTGATTTGATCTTGAAGGATGTGTAAAGTATCGGGAGCTTAATGATGCTCAAATTACTGTCCAGCTCGTCACAAACAGCCATGAGTTCAACTTTATATAGTCACAGTAGGATATATATATATACATGTGAATCTGTTTATACATGAATAATATTGCTTTTAGCTCTGGTCTGGGGCAACATACTTGAAGTCCACCTATTTTTAATATTCATAGCCTGTTTACAAAGATGCAGAAACACTCTATAATGTATTAATATATTGATAGACTATTACTTTTACTTGAATACTTGTGTTGTTGCTACAGTTACAGTGGCGCAGTGGCACAGTGGTAATCACACTGCTTATACAGTTGAAATATTGAGTTATATCCCATGCTCACATTAACCAAATAGAGAAAATTACATTACCGCTTCTAGCTGCTGTTTTTAATCTCTGTAGTATTTATTATTTGTTATGCCAATCATGGCTGTGTTGTGTTTATATTGTGTTTTTATATTATACTGGAAACATTAGCTTGACCTGTAAATCCTCAAGGGGGCCCCAGTAAATGGAGTCTGATGCATAAACAGATAATGAATGGCCATAAATTCAGTTGTAATATTATATGTCATCATAGGAGACCTATAAATGCTTTGATTATATACTTGCTTACAAAAACATAATAAACACTTTAAACTGTGGCTGAGATTAATAAATTATAGTGTTTTATCATTTACATGTATGTGTTTTAAATGATAAATGGGGGATTTAAAGTATCAGTAGGTAATTTAGTTGTTAGTGGTTCCTATGGATAGTACTCTGTGTGTGTGTGTGTGTGTGTGTGTGTGTGTGTGTCTCTATGTACATGCGTGTGTGTGTGTGTGAGAGGGCGAGAGCGAGATGGCCACCTGGGGCCTGTCCTCCTTGGTTTCCATGGCGATGTCACAGTGATTAACGCGCAGGTATGATACCGGCCAGTCGTCCAGTTCTCTCACAAGTCAGTGGTTTAATAACCACGCTGGGGGAAGTGGGGGCTAAAACGGGGACGGCAGCAAAGCACTGTGGGAAGGCAGGTGATAGATGAGCGGAAACGTTTCCTTGCTTTGCTTGAACTTTAGTAATAGTTTGCTTGAGTCTTTGTAAAACTGCCCCGTGTGAAAATCCAGTGCAGTAACACAACTTGTGTAATTATTCACCGCTGAGCCGAGTCAGACGTGTCAGCAGCAAACAGGAAAAGTGAGAAAGAACACTTAAGATATCCTTAAGCAGCAATTACTCTGTGCGTGTCTCCTGTTATAGCTCTACCTGCTCACTAAAGGTCTCCTTGTTTTTGTCCCTCTTGTTGAAGCTTTTATATTTAGTTCATTCCTGACTGTTCCTAATTGGACACATTTGCAGCCCTTGATAAAGACAGATTCTCTTTGTGAAGACACACATGCACCTTTGTTACAGTCTTATCTCCTCTTTTAATGATTCAGTATTTTAGATCTCCATGTTTTTTTCTTCTCCGCTGGGAGCTGATCAGTGCAACCACAGTCTCTGAGTTCTGAGCTGAAGCTGATGGGGGTTAAAGGGTTATAGAGGGTTACAGGCCTGACTCGAAGACATCCTTAGGAGGCTTCACTTTATTTTGCTCATCCAGATTTGTCTGGTCAAGCTCACAGCTCTCATATGATGTAATACAATGAAAACAGGTCTTGTCAGTAAACAAGATACAGTACCTGTCACCTGCAGAGAATTTTATCAGAATGAAGTGAGTGTTTTAAACACTTTTGAAGACTTCATCATAGGATGATCATGGAGAGAAACTCAAAAGGAATAATGTAGTTTTAACCTACTGCAAAAATAACATTGGAATTTGAATTTATAAAAGTACCACCTAAAGCTCAGCTCCCAGGTCTGATTGTGTATGTGTGTGTGTGTGTGTGTGTGTGTGTGTGTGTGTGTGTGTGAGTGTGTTAATATTGTAGAGGTAGTTGTTGGCTGTGTTTACATTCTGTATGTAGTCATGTGTGTTGGCTTGGAATCGGCACAGTGCCAAGCCTGGCCTTGAATCACCCTGAGTGGGATCCTCCACTGCCTCTTGACTAAGTCAACTATCCTCTGAACAGCTCAGCCACTCTCGCAGCTCAATTACCAGCGAGCAGCGATGGAGCCATCAGCACCGGTGTCTCTTAACGGGGCCCGACACCGGCAGCCGCAGAGACCTCCAGTCGGATGGAGGACCACCCAGGAAGTGATGATACTCTCACAGGTTGAAAGGCTCCGTGTGAATATAACAAAGGTTCAGCTGCAGCTCGTGTCAGAGAGAGGCCCACACACACACTCACACACACACACACACACACACACACACACACACACACACACACACACACACACACACACACACACACACACACACACACACACACATGCATATGAAAGCCAGCCTCATATCCCAGTCAGTCTAATTAAATGCTGTGTTTGATGATGAAAGTTGGGCTGTGATGAAAGGGTGCGGGGTGTTCAGAGGAGCAGTGTGAATGCAACCGAACACTGGATCGCTCCTCCACCGTTAATTAGAGCACGGCAGGGAAGGAGTAGGCACCCGACACAAGTATCTACCCGGTTTCACTTTACTGTGTACCTTTTTGTGTGTGTGTTCCTCAGTGGTGGGAAGGTACTTTCAGAGGGAAATACTTTACCACCACAGCTGTAGTCACTGGTAACTTTTCAGATAATGATTTCACAAATGGGATGCAATGCGTTCAAAGGGAAGGACCCGGCTTTCCCCTGTGGAGTTTGCATGTTCCTTCTGTCTCTGCATGTTCTCTCCGTGTACTCTGGCTTCCTCCCACATTCATGAAGACATGCAGATTTGAGACTCTGTCCATAGTGTACCCTGTACCCATGAGTAACGTCATGGGGACCGTGAGATTGACAAGACTGTAAGGTCCCCACAATATGAGTAATACATGGACACACACGCTGAAACAAAACAGTCCAGAACACGTGTTGAATACGACTCCTCCTTTGAAATCAGTGTTTCTGTTTGCTGCCTCATTTACACACGATAAATGTGTCTTGTACATAATGAGGCTACAGTGGGAGATTGTGAAGGCGACGGTCCATTAAACGCTGACAGGTGGAGAGAGGGAGAGACATGTCATCCTGCTAATTAGATCAGCGATTGATAGACAATACAACGGTTTCTCCTTTTACAGCCACAGCGTGAACAGGCACATGACCTGCAGATAAACAACACAGTCATGGTTGTGAGATAATAGCAGAGATGATAATGAGCTTTTTTTCTAAATCTGTGTTTCCCAGCCTTTCGCCTTCATCCCACTGTTGATATATCTCATGTCAGCTCCTTCCAACCACTGTCCTCCCTCCTCTGTTCTCATGGACTGAGTCACTGCTTCATTATTGTTTTTATCAGTGTCAGAAGACAGATTAGGTCGTGCTAGTGGCACAATTGATCGCGTGGAGGGCAATCTCAACCCGGGTGCCTGTCAGGGGCTGTACTTGAATAGCGCATTGTGTATTTGAGTTTGTTATTGTTTGTGTGTATGTGTGTGTTTGTGTTTGTGTGTGTGCTCGTGTGATTGAGTGATTATAGACAATTTATTATTTGTCTATTTGGCATAAGTGAACTTAAGCTGATATTTTGTAGCAGACTAAAAAGGTTTTAAACACAGTAAATCATCACTTTGTTTTGACATATTTAGACTGAACTTCCAGTGGATCTGTGATTTTTGCCAAAATACATTTAGTTTTTCACTTACTGTGTGTTTCAGCTCCTTCTTGATTGTAACATTTTCTTGAATTTATGATTTTTTTTTTTACATGAGATTTATATTGAAGGATTTTACTAATTCCCTTCTTACTGGCTTTTCCATGTTATTATTTAGCTTTACATGCAAAAGCGTCTGAAGCTGCATAGGATCTATTTTATCACCTGAGTATAATACAAGTATCTTTTGCCCCAATGATAATAAATGAGCTGCATATTGATAAGAAGAACAACATAAAAAAGTTGTACTTTCATACTATTTTCAAGCAGAATTGTCAAATATTCCTCGTATGACAGAATACATTTAATATTTTTGACTTTCAGACTGTTAGTTGGATCCAAGAAGAAGGAATATTCGCTGTGGTAATTATTCTCTCTCTTCCCACATTTCATGATGAATCTTTGAATCAAGAAGTAAATCAGCAGGCTAATCAATAATGAAAATGCTCATTAGTGGTAGCCCTAAATGACTTGAGGTGATATTGTTAATGTGGCAGCTGAAGAGCAGATGATTTGAAGATCTTTTCTGAAACGCTCCCGATGGAGATGAAGCACAGCGTAGACTGCAGCAGTGTACAGTGGATGTGAGGGGTTAGTCACACAGACATTTGTAGATTCAATATTTCATATTTGTCGCCTGCCCCAAAATACAAACCTGCTGTCAGTCACGGTTAAGTGTAATTGCGTCTATTTAAGTCTGTGTAATTGTGCGAGTGACAGTTTGCCTGCACAGTGTGGACACACGACTGTTAGCCGGGGCCCACGGTGGCTGGCTGCCTGGCTGACTGTGCAAAGTGTCAACTCTTGGCCTGGAGATTTGGTGTGACTTGGATTCCACCCACACACCCACAGAACAGACACCGTCTCTGACATCCATCTCCTCTTCCGTCCATGTGACTCTGGTTTGCCTCTCGATCTGTTGCTGCAGTCCTGACTTTCTTTTTTCCCTCATCTTTTTCCTTTCTCTAAACCAGTCGGCTGCTTGTTAACACAGTACAAATCTCCCCCTGTCTGTTTCTCCTTCACTCACGTGCAGACACTCTCTCTTTGAGATGGTCATTGATGAAGTGGTGTGTGGGTGCGTCTCCACCACAGGTCAGATCTGCTCCACCGGGGCTCTGGGCAGCGTGTGTTTGGACTCTACTCACAACAGACCACCTTTATCTGAGAATCCTCTCAGCGGCCTTTTCTTCTCTTTATTTTCCGCCGAGCAGCTGAACTCCAGCCTTGAGGAGAAAGAACATTGCATCTTTTGTCTTGCTCCAGTTTGGCCCCATGGTGCTCACCTCTTCTGTTAGTTTACCTCTAGCTGCATGCTCTTTGATGCTGCGCTGTCTTTCATGCAGATGCCTGCCGTAAGCCTTCATTTTTATTTAACCACCACATTTATTCTCTACTTCTCTTTCTCCATCTCTGTTTGCTTTCTCTCCGCTGACTCAATCCATCATAGAATCCTCTGTAAGACATTATCACCATGGCAACTGTACAGTTGTTCATTTGTCCCTCATCCTGACACACACACACACACACACACACACACACACACACACACACACACTAACAAACGCACACACAGTCACAATCACATGAATCTGGTCTAACTACTTTTAGATTTTTTTTGTGTTTGTTGATGATAAATTCCTCTTACTGATGTCTCGGGATCATTTTGCGAGAATAAAGTGTGTTTGTGTGGCACCTAAATAGTTCTAATGACCGTCGGGAAAAACAACAACTAGGAAAAATCTCATATGAAGCTTCACTGCATCAGATCATTTTATCAAATCAGTTATCTTGACTATTTATGTGTTTATTTATGAAGTCTTAAGATGTCTAAATCCATAAATATAACTTTTGCCCCACTGTTTCCATTAGCAGCACTTTGACCATGATGCGGGCTAACATCATCTTCTTCTCTGTTTAACTCTTTCATCTCTCACATATCACATCAGCAATTATTTAATTATTATTATTAATCCTTCCAAAAACTGGCTCTGGAAATGTTTTATAAGGAACAAAAGCACATTTGTTCATGTTAAGGACAGACTCACTGTAATTTAGTGAGAATCATAGTTGTTTTTCACTTGTAAACCTCAGTGCAGCTTGAAGTTGGGGATGTGTGTGTGATTCCATACAAAGGTGACATTTCACTGGACTCTGCAGAGGCTGCCCTTGCTTGTCTTCATCCCAGCGGCTCTGGGGAGATGCAGTGTGTTGCTTGGGGACACTTCAGTGAGCTGGAGGCTTCTCATCATATACACATCAAATCAAACATGGAGGAATATCACAGATTGAATAAAGTCCTTTGCCTACATCATAAGAGGAAATTACACATTATTCACCCGAACTGCATGAAGCAGTTAACCAATTAACCTCAGATATGAATCACATCAGCTCTTTTGCTCTACGCTTCACTTTTAGTGACCATAATGTCTGATTAGTAATATTGTTACTTCCTGCGTCGAGGTGCCCGTCAATGCCTGATTATAATTACCCTATCCTCAGTTTGACTCATTGTCACTCTGCTCTCATCTTTCGACTTCTCCCTCATCTTCTGCTTCACGGGGCTCTCGTTACGCTCCGAGGAATTCGGCAGCGGCATCATCTCGCCTCACTGCAGCCATCTTCCCCCCTGGTTTTGCCTCAGCAGCTCTGTCTGTTAGCGTCCACGGTTTGTCCGCTGGCGTCTCTGCCCAGCGCCGCATGGTGTCCGGTGTTTAACCAGCTGAAAGAATGTTTGATAGATACAGTCTGAAGTGATGTCTCATCAAGCTGCTTGGAAATACAACATTCTAGATACGCCACTCCACTTTCTGATGTTTGTTTTTTATGTGTTTTTGCAATAACAAAATAGTATCATCTGTGCTCCGTGTTTGACTGTGAGTCAGGGACTCGGGTGCCTCGTAAACAGATCACCTGAAACAAACCTAAAGGGAAAGTGCGGAGTTGTGATTGGCTGCATGCTTGTTTTCATGTAGCAAAACAAAAGCAAGGACTAGATTCCTTCCATCTTCCCCATGGACGGATCACTGAACACGTGCCGAACCAAACCCAGGGGGCCAAGCCCTTTGGCACCATGCCCTCTGACTCTGATGGAGGAAATCAAAAACATCTACAACTCTGTGTTGACTTCACCATAAAAGATATGGATGTGGCGGCGTGGGCCAGAATGAAAGCTGCCATGTGTTCCACCTCTTCACGCATTTTCACGTTTGATATTAAGCATACTATTATGTTAGATACACAATCAAAACAAAGGAAGGAACGCGATCAACCTCTTTAAATCCTTCAAGGTGCAGGAAACAGCTCGCAATCTTTCTTACTGGTAAAATCCAAAACGTGAAGTTTATACTGGTCTAAGCAGGGTGTTTATGGTTCCTGACCTAAACTGTGTAATGCTTTACGTGTTGCTGTATGTGATATGCCGTCATTAATTTAGACTAATAAAAATAATTAAACTTATATATATATATATATATCTTATATTTATATTGAGAGCTAGAAGATGGACTGGTTACTTTGGGTCAGATGAGGTGAGAAGAGACTAAATAAGGTTGCAACGTGCATCCACACTTTTCCAGGGTTTTTGCTCCAACTCAAGGCTCAAAGATGATTAAAGGCATGTGTACACTAACACACACACACACACACACACAAACAAACACACACATGCTGCAGTTGAGGGCAGTGAACGGATTGTGTCTTTGTACTCTGCCTCTTCCTCTTCCCCTGAACCGAGTCGAACACACTAACTGGTTTGATAGAAAGCCAAACATCAGACCAATGAGATAATTTTTTGCCACAAGGTGTCAACACTGTTCTCTGTTTCTCAGAGAATAATTCATGGATCTACATGAAACAAGCCTGGCATGTTCACAGGACCGGATGGTTTCCCAAGGGAAGTGTTGAGCCTTGGCCGAGGTTCCCACTCTCAGTGCGCCATTCTAGTTGCTATTGCAGTACAAATTGGATTTAGCTCTGTGATGCTGGTGGTACAGGTTCCTGATACAGAAGCTGTCATATCGTAAATTGTCAGCTCGGCCGGTTTTGCATCAGCTCGCTGGACCGCAGGGAAAAAACGGATATCGACCCAACTATAGGTGTGAGTGGAGATCCCTCCACTTTCATTTTATCTGTGACTCCAAAGAGCACGGGGGAAATGAATACAAAGAGAAAACGACACCGGGTAAAGGTGAGAATATATATGAAGGCAGCAGGAAGATGAGAGAGGGCGGAGAAGGAAAGTGAAAAACATCCAGGTGCTCGCTGACCAGCGACGTGGAGAGAGGAAGAGGGCTGATGGAGTCAAAGACAGAGAGAGAGAGGAAAGGAGGCACTGGGTCCTCTGTGGCTGTCTGTTGTTCACTGAGCAAGCCTCCTGTGAAAAGTTGAAACGAACGAGCGTTGGAACGGTGTGGAGGTGAAAATGGGATGCGGGTTGCAGGGGGAGAGAAGACGCAGTCAGGACACAAGGGGCCTGACCACTGAGCCATTTGTTGTTTTCTTTTCTGTCTCGAGAAAGGCCTCCAGGAAAAGATCAAATATGGACGAGCTCACTTAAAGGAGAATGATGCAATTTTTTTCAGATTATTCACTGATCCTCTGTCAGTCACACCCTTCAACTTCCTCTGTTTCCCATACACATGCATCTCCTCTACATCTATCTATTCGCCATCCTCTTCGTGGGTCATGTTACTTGCTTGATTAAGTGTGTTTGTGTGCTCTCTCCAATGATGCGGGCCCACTTACACAGTCAGTGGCCTGTATAATTACACATGCAGCCGTTCTGACACATTTCAGCTTGATGGAGGCGATGCTAGTGGGGGGTTGGGGGGGGCTTTATCCAGCCTCATTTGCAGGGTTTTAATTACAGCCACGTTTATTTTGTGGTGATTGTAGGAATTAGCAAACCTGGAAAATACTAACTGGAATACATATGAATCGATTTTTCCAACAAGTTAAAAAGCTTGGTCAGTGCAGATTGCAGGAGAACCCGCTTGAGATGCTTTGACCCTTCATGCAATGTGAGCTGCAGAAAACATTTAAAGACTGATAACATCCAGATCACTACTGTCGTGCCTGTCTTCTTGAAAGCCTACCACAGCATCAATCCCCATTTCCTTCATTACAGCTCAAAATTTGCCCAGCCCCGGTGCCAGATGTTCAGTCCAAGTTAAACAGTTGCTCAGTTTTCGCATTGGTCCTGGTTCTACAGGATCGCTGTACAGTGTTTATTTGTGCCGGAACATTTGTAGCCTGAATCGGGGAGAATTCTGCTGGGCCGGCTTCCAGGACGACAAGATGGAGATAACTGACACCGAGCACGAAATCACATGAACCGTACACGTTCCCACGCACCGATAAGGACCTGACAAATCCGTTCCAGCTGGATGTGTCTTTCTGTTTGTTTATTTGTTTCGTTCTTTTCGGGGGGAGGGTGGGGGGGGGGGGGTTTGTCTTGGATGCTACGATGGACACGATGTAGAATAGTTAGTATTAGTGTGATTTGTAAACTAATAGTTCAAGCGAGACGATCGTTAGACACGAGGAAGGAATTTCAACGACGGTGGAACTAAGCGACAGGCGCAGTGACAATCAGCCCTTTATGATCTCTCAACCTCCTCCAGCAAGGCAGCACACAAGGAAAGAAGTCACAAAGTAAAACAGGAAACAATCAACTGAAAATAAAAAACACCAAAACACAAGAAAACAAGGCCAGAGTCCATAAACACAACGATGTGTCCTACAAATGGTCTAAAAGGAATAAAAGCCCACAGAAAAACACAGCAACGACTGATTCTCAAGGCCAGCTTCACTAAACTTTGAATAAAGAGGTGACTGCAGGTCAGAAAGAAGGTTTCAACCAATCAGCCTCACCATCATATTTTCTCCTCCCTGCCCAGGACCCCAGAAGCAAGCACAAGTTCAAGATCCACTCGTACGGCAGTCCCACCTTCTGCGACCACTGTGGTTCGCTGCTGTACGGCCTCATCCACCAGGGGATGAAATGTGACAGTGAGTACACGCTCTCTCTCTCTCTCTCTCTCTCTCTCTCTCTCTCTCTCTCTCTCTCTCTCTCTCTCTAAGTGCATGCACCTGTGTCGAATGTGCTGTGCTGGTTTCTGTCGGCCCTAATGAGAACAGATGGGAATAGACTTGTTCTGTACTACACTCTGCTCCATCTGAGGTTCGGGCCCACTCCACTTGCCCTACCTGCCGGGTCCTCTCTGCGTTCCCATTCTTTCCACCCACATCCACCTCTTTGCATGTGTGACCCAATCCTGTAATGAGCTTTTCCCATTTCGTTTTCCGCTCCTTTTCCTCCTTACTTTTCTCGTTCTTCACTCTCCTCTATGCCGATTATTTTCCCTATACTACCCCACTTCTTCGTCATCTTTTTCCCCTTACATTACATTTCTTACATTCCTCTGCCGACCCCCCGGTTGTTTCCACTTAATCTCCATCACCCTCCATCCATCCCTCCCTTCCTCCCCCCTCATCTTCCTCTGTCTATCTATCTGCGGGACTCTGGTGGCGGCCTCATCGCAGATGGTAATGGGAGCACACCAGAACAAATTGATGCGGGGAGGCCATCGCTATTACGAGATGCTTCCCCGTCTCTCGTCCCTCCTTGTCTCCTCCCTGCACGTCAGCTTGACAAGCCTGCCGAGCCAAGGGAGGAGGCAGGATGGATGGATGGATGGTTGGATTGGAATTACAGAGGGGAAGAAAGGGAGAGAAAGTTAGAGGGCAGAAAGGGACAGAGGAGGAGACGAGGGGGAAGAGAGGAACAAATGTTCACTCTCCCCTCTGGTCGCTCATCTGTTGTGGAAGTGTGTGTGTGTGTCTGGGGGAGTGTGTGTGTGAGATTAGAAGAACAAGCAACACAAATGATTTAATTAAAGGCCAACTAGCCTCTTCATCATTTGTTTTACTTATGTGTATTGTTAGATACAAAATAGAAAAGTTAAACAAAAATTATATATTTATACATTTGAAATCCGAGCAGGTGTTTTTTATTTCTTCAGGTTCAAGTTAGATTTGAGAATAAACCACAGCTCTGTGTCCTCTTGAAGACCTCTACTCTTTTCTAGGAATCTGCTTTCATTTGTTTTATTTATCTTTAATTCATTATTCTGTTAAAAAATTCATTAGAGCTCCAGCTGCTTCATTTTGTTGTGCAACTCGTCTTGTGCATTTTCTTGAGAGGCAGAGAATTTTCCACACATCTTAGTAAATCCTGCTAAATGTACAAGCACACTCATATTCTCCATTCCTTTGTTTGATTCACCCTCAAATGTGTAAGCGATAAGGAGGAGGAGCCTCGTTTCAGTGTTGACCTGAGTTTCACAGTAACAATCATGTGTGTTCCCCTCTGATTTGTGTCTCTGTCCAGCCTGTGACATGAACGTGCACAAGGTGTGTGTGGTCAACGTGCCGAGCTTGTGTGGGATGGACCACACAGAGCGCCGGGGTCGTCTCTTCCTCAAGATCGAGGTCAGCGGGGACAGGCTACACGTCACAGGTTGGTCTGAAACTCGCCTCTGTCAGGTCAGGGGTCAAACTCTCCAGGACTATTCTGGGATTCTTTTCACCTCATACAAATCTTTTGAGCTACTTCTTCATGTATTCAGACCATCAGATAAATCACTTGGCCCCATTCAGTGACATATAGTTACATATTGCCTTTTGACTTAACACTTAAGTATGGATTTTTTATATGAATATGATTTTTCAATGTAGCCAGTTAAGATAGATAGATTACTTTATTCATCCCCGAAGGGAAATTAAGTCGTCATAGCAGCCGGTACATTTGAATACATTTGAATACAATAAAATACAATACAATAGAATAAAATATAAAATATAAAAAAGTTTACTTGAGTTTACTTGATTTCTTTATTTAAGGCGATATAGTCTAATGTGTAGCAATTAATCATATTTATCCTCAATACAGTGTAAATCTTAATCAGCATTCAAAGCAAGTAATTATAACTAAAGTAAAATAAAGATTATAATTCAAGTACATTCGAACTGTATGCGAGAGAGCAGTTCACAGTGAGCAGGTGTATGTGACGTCCTCGGGCACAGAAAGGATTTGGCTGATACACAGTCACTGCAAAGAAAGAGCAGCTGAGAAACAATGATGAAACGTTTCAGTGCATCACAGACAAACGACTCACTGTCTTTTCGTAGTTGCATCCATTGCCTCCAATAAAAATCAAACTGTCTCAAACTGTCAAGTCAGAGTTTATTATAGGAGTGAGACCTCAATCGTTCTCTCACCTTCACCAAAAGCGTTGGGATCATAACTGAACAAAAAGTACTACTACTGCCTAGTTGTTATTTTACTGCAATATTGGGCAAAATGATAATCATTAATGTTTAAGTGTTTTGCCAAATATGTCAATTATGGCTGAGTGGTTAGTGTTCATACAGTATAACAACACTGTTCACAGCTGCACTTCCTGCTGTGTGACCTTTCCTGAGAGAGTGTTGTACCCTCTTCACTGTTCCTCTGTGCTGCCAAATAAAGACCATAAATAAGCATATTTATTTTTTTGTTTAAAAAGAGATTTAAACTTTAAACTCAGAGTAGGAGACATTCCGAGCTGGTCGGCTGCTGTGCTTTTCCCTGAAGGGATGGGGAAAAAAAATCCAATCTTTTCTCAAATCTGTAACAACATTAAGATTTAAAGCACACTGGTTTCCATCTGCGTCAGCATAAGTCATGACGGCATTCATGACGTGTGTCAGGTGTGTGTGTGTGTGTGTGTGTGTGTTATCCATGTGTACATTTTCAACACCACCTAATTATCCTGTCAGTCAAAAGCAGCACCTGGAGTGGAGAACTCTCCGGCGTTCAAATGCCTTTGGTAGAGAGAGAAATCCCTGCTGGGTCACATCCACAACCTCTCTCTCTGTCACACGCACACACACAAACGCACACACACACACACACACACATTCACACGCACACACATGCACATGCACACATAGATGCAAACAAGCAGCATGGCGAGACAGGGCTGGACAGGGAATATTAGGAACATGCTGAGGCCAATGAAGTGTTTCTAACTCAGCGGGGATCAACCTGTAATTGTCTGCCCTTCAAGCAGCAGTGACGTGCATGTGTGCGTGTCTGTGTGTGTGTGTAGGTGTGTGTGCGTGTGTGTGTGTGTGTATATGATTCATGGAGAGAGAGGTATATTCAAAGTTTTCACAGTAGACTTCTATAATTTGTTCTCTCTACTTCCATTGCCCAGTTTATCATTTTCTGGTGATTCTATTCTGCTCAACACTAAACTCCAACATCCAGCTCTTTCTCCTGTTGTACTGCTGAACCGAACCCAGGCAGCGACCTGTTCTGCTTAATGTTCGCGACTCTCCATGAATCTGACTGGGGCGTGTGATGGTGGTGACCGTGGTGATGAAGACAGGGGCGACAGCGGTGGTCCTGTTGGCATGGTTACCTCAGTCGGACAGAGCTGAAACTGAGCTGGCTCATTTTCATCCTCAGAGTGGGAGAGACGGCTGTTAGCATGTTAAATTGATGTGCGTTTTCTCCCCCCGCACCTTGTGTTGTCCTTGATTTGATGCGTGTACACACAAACACACACACACGGACACACACACGGACACACACACACACACACACACACACACACACACACACACCAAACCACCCACCAGTGTTCCAGTGTTTATCAAAGTGTTGCTGCCACTTTACACTGTGTCAACTTCAAGGAAACATACGACAGTATGTTCCGCAGCACCTGCTACTAGCATATGTGATGCCTGCTATTTCAAATAGTCTATTTTCTCTTCTTCATCATCATCTGCTTATCAGAGCTGCACATGGTCATTTATTATCCTTTAGGCTGTTGATCAGGATTTCATCATAATGTCCCTGATGTCACGATAACATCTTTAAGTTGTTTGTCTTGACATTTAAAGTGGTATGAAAAGGGCTGCGTTTGAAATTCTGGATTTACAAACTAAGTTTTATTAATTTATTGTCTTATTAAGTTTTGTCAATTGTAATCCATGGAGCCAATCTTTAGATAAACTGTAAATGGCTGTATTAATCTAATCCACACTTTGGCTTTATTTGTGGGGAGCAGTCATGTTGTGTATATTTATACACTCTATGTGATAGACATACTGATTTGTTTTTTGTAGTTTTAAGTCAATCATGTTGGCTTACTGTAGCATATGTACACATTCAAAAGGCAAAAAAAAGCCACTTTTCACATTAGACACAGTCATTTGATTCATTAGTAAGTACAAGGTCTCTATCGTAGGTGCTGCTCATTGCATTCCAGAACCTCAAGATAGAAAGAAATGGTAAAAGAATGAAAATGATGGAGCCAGACAGAGAAGAGAAGACAGAGATCAACACTGAGAACAATCCAGCTTGAAGAGACGGCAGCTGTGGAGTTTGTTGTGCTGTATTTTTTTTTTCCTCTTCCTCTATAATGGCAGCGGACTGAACAGTGGAGCCTCAGCTTGTCCTCCCGCTCCCCTCTGGCTCCCACAGACAAGTGGCGGGCCTGTGTGGTTCACCGCACCGATGTGAACTTGATTAAATCTTTCCAACCAAGAAAACAGACACATCTCCCAGGCTCTCACTACCCCCCCCCCCATCCCACCTCGCCTCCTCTCTCCTCCCTCCGCTTTTCCCCCTCTAACTCTATTCTCCATTCCTTCTTCCAATATTGACATTTCCTGTTATTTTCCCGTACCTGCTCCTCCGAGACCTCGGTGTGTCTTCCCCTCTTGTCATCCATTTTCTCCCTATACTTGCTGAGCTCTGTCCATTCACTCATTTCTTGATTTTCTTCCTCAGTAACAAATCAACATCTGTTCTTTCTCATTTCATCCTCTTTCTTTCAACCAGCCTGAATCATTGCCTAGTTGAGTGACTTGTCTTTTTCTCTATTGTTCCTTTTCTTCTTCTTCTTCTTCTTCTTCTTCTTCTTCTTCTTCTTCTTCTTCTTCTTCTACGACCTGTTTTGTTCCTCCTCTTGTTCGGATTGTTAATCGTGCTCTTTATTTTTCTCCCTTTTACCCTGATTACCTCCTTCATCCTTTTCTTACTCCTCCCCCTGATCACTGTCTCTTCTTGCTAAAGTGACTTAAATAACCTACGGACACATGCAGACGTTTATTTTCGGAGTTTTAAGAAAAGGCAAACATGCAAACATCCCTCCATGACCTGTCTGCACACAGACACACACACACACACACACACACACACACACACACACACACACACACACACACACACACACACACAAACACAAACACACACAGGGCAAATGAGGATCCGGCCAATGTGAGCACGCAGCAGTGAGATTTCCTACAGCTGACATGCCTGCCCCAGGTTTAAAGCTAAAGTTAAACAAGAATTTGTTTCATCCTCTGACACAACTCAGCACCATCAGGGCTGCGGTACAGACAAAAGCCTCAGGTCTGATATTAGGCTTTTTCTTCCTCTTGGCTTTTCACACACATGAGAAACATAAATGTGTCAATATCTGAAAGAAAGAAAACACTAATACTGAAAAGGTCTGGTTATTGTTACCGTATAATGTGTTGTCTTTAAAATACACTTGATTGCAAGATATATAGATTGTACATAAAGAGTCTCTTCTTTCTCCCACCATCCAGAAATGAGTTCAACGTTTCACCCTGTTTTCATAGCATACTCTTTTTTTATTAATTATTATTAAACACTTACAGCAATGGATAAGAAATACCTGAAATCATATACTTTGTCTTTTTAGTTTGGTCCCTGGGATTTGTGACCTACAACTCGGCCAGATTGAGACACTTTGGCTTTACTTTTAAGGAGCCGTCATGTCGTCCATCTTTGTTCACAGTCTACAGCCGCATACCGTACATGATATCGTGCTAATAGACAGATGCTGAAGCTCACAGCTCCGAGGCTAAAAGGTAGCATCCTAGCCAGGAGATAATCACTTGCAGAAGAAGAACTTCAAAGGGCAAAATTATCATACAAATACAATTTCCGTACATCTGACAAGGCTGCGGTGCATATGCGTGGGAGGGTGTTTAGTTTTCGCCCAGTTTCATTATCAGTGAATCTCAGCTGAAGAAATTGTGTGAGTTTTTTTCTGTATATTGGTTTCTGCTTTTGATGAATTATGTCTCTCAATAATTCACTTATTCTTATAAGTTGTTCAGTGAATTGTATTCTTTGAGAGCGGATGGATTTTTTACCAAAACACAAAGCATCACTGACGCTTCACTGAAAAGTGTCTTGCCGAAGCCCAGTCTGTTAAATCTCCACATTACACTTCTTTGAAGCAACAAAAAACCAAAACATTTAAATTTTTCGGTTCATCCCGGTTCTCCTGCTCCCTCCACCGTGACGTGTGCATGCAGATGCCTGACGCTGCACAGCAGGGATCCATCCTGCCCCCGTTTGGCTGCGTGGCTTCTCCTCCGCAGATTATCAGACATCCACTCTGTGCACATGGCATTGTTATGCAACTGCACATTTGAATTTCAAAAACCTTTTCGGGAGATTGCACTGACCTGTCCCACCACAGCCCTGCACTCGCCTGCCCCAGGATCCAAAATGGTGTCATCTAATTGCTGTGGCAACCTTTTCTTTGTTACGTGATGAAGGTGGCGAAGATATTTTTTTTTATGTTTTAAGAAATGTTTGCAAGCCTCTGCAGACTGAAGTTTAAATTCAGTCTATCTTTTGTAGAGAAGCTATTTAGAGCTGATGTTGTGTTTGGTAGTAACAGTAGCATTAAGAGCAGAGAATAACACGTATCACTTCAGGTAAATTATCTGAGATACAAGACGATAAATAACCGTTTTGGAAAAGAAAGAACTTGAACTTTGTCCTTCATTATCTCTTAAGCACAGAGGATCCAGACTAACGGTGTCGGCTAAGTGCCGCTGTTGTGTTTTGTTGAGAAACAGAACATTTCACTTCTGTGCGTGGGATGGATTCAGACAGAAGCAGAGTGGATGGTCTGTGGTGGTCCAGCTTCTTCTGTGACACGTGTGCGTAACGTAAACACCGGCTCTAATCAAGTTAACGGAAAACGTAATGTGTGTCTGCATTTTCTCTACATCATGACAGATTTACATGTGTGATAAGAGCAAAACACACACACACACACACACACACACACACACACACACACACACAAGACGTTCACACACTAATTGTATTGATAATAACCTCATAAGGAGGAAGGAGAGGGGAGGAAGAGAAGGCAAGCAGCTCCTGTTGTATCTAAGCAACAACAGAGAGAGATGGTCCTTGATTACCACTGATGGTGATGTTTTATTGTGTGTGTGTGTGTGTTAGTTAGAGAGAGAGAGAGAATGGGAAGAGAGCACATTCACATATTGTGCACACATACTTCACATTAACTATTCAGTGTTGTGTGTTTCTATACATGATGTGTTTGCGTGTCTGTGTGTGTGAGTGTTGCCTCATTAGTGTGTTTACAGGCTTGTTCAAGTAGCTTTGGTGTTGTTTGGCTCCAGCGTTGCCATGGAAGTGACTGTAACGCTACCACAGACAGCGGAGGGTTGGATGTGGATGAGAGGGATGCTGAGATTTTACCTTCTGCTGCTTGTGTGTGCGTGTGCGTGTGCGTGTGTGTGTGCGTGTGAGTGTGTGTGAATGAGTATTGGATCAGAAGTGAACTATGAGGTTCATGAACATTCATGAATGTTCAGAAGCAGAACATTCAAGAACAAGGTCAAAGCTTCTGACTATGGATTTTTTCCATGAGATATTTAGATTTGAATGAGACACTACACTGCCCTCTACAGCACGAAGCTTAGCCTGAAACAAATGTGATGTCATGAAAATATTCAAATATATCCGCAAGATTCCGCAACTTCCCATCATCCTTTGTGTTTTTAAACCCACGGTTATAACTGTAATTAACTGTCTGTACTTTTCCTTCCAACTAATCTTGACAAATGTTTTACTTTTATTAAAGTTCATTAAACATAGTTGAATTAATGTTAAAGCACAATAACAGCATTTATTGTTCATGTTTTCACCATTCACTTTTCTTCTTCCTGTGCTCTTCAAGGACCGCAAACCTTAGTGTCCCAATATTTTGAGAATAAACATTTAAAGTATCAAAATAATCATAACGTAAATAGCAGAACATTTCCATGTTATAAAGAGGAAGTAGATTTTGTCCTTATTTTGACTTCATTCACTATGAACTCTGTTTCCTCCCTTTTATTGTCTTTACGCTGCGTTTTTGCCTCATTCTGAATTCTCAGTCCCTTTCAAACCCGTTGCCTTCGAACCGTGTTGTCACATCCAGTGAAGAGCAGGACTAAATGTCAAAATAAATACGATTACAACTCACAAAGACGCAGCTAGACGAGCTGCGGTGACATTTGTCTGGTGTTTCTTTTTGCTTTGTGTGCTTAGCCGCTGTTTTAATGACGACTCAGCCAACATGTGAGTTTACACTGACTCTCATTCAGTTTCCTCCTGATTACAGTGAACTAGGCAGAGATGGAGGCTGGAGCTGAAGGGCACCGTTTGAGAGGATTGGTGTGATCCTGCTTTCCATCTGTTATAGTTCTTTCTTTCTGTCTTTCTTTCTTTCTTGTATTTTTCTTCCCTCCTACCACCTTCTTTCCTTCCTTCCTCCTTTCCTGTCCGGGGGCTTCCACTTGTTGTGTGTGTGCTGTTCACATGATATTGCTAAGTGGGGCAGTGATGGAGTCGGCCCCACGGCCACTTACAGTAGATGTTGTCGCCATGGTGAAGGTGACACGCTCACGCCATCCCGTCCCCCTGCTCCTGTTGCTATGTTACAGTTTTTTTTATTTCTTCCAATTTGACAGTTATGACACAAGGACACGTCACGCCTCCCTGACATTATCCACTCACCTATTTCTTAACAAAGAGAGAGAGAGAGCGAGAGACAACTCTGCAAGAAATCCATTCACTCCATTCTATCATCATCACTGGTGTCATTGACTTGTTTTTCTTTTTGTATTCATTTGTGTTTTATTTTGTCTGTGTGCATGTACGCTAACACCCACACTGTAAATTGCAAGTGAATTTATGTTTGAGCCACTCGTTGAACAATGATGAGCTGACCCATCTATCTATGGACACTAAGAAGATGTGTTAGATCAGTAATTTAAGTACAAACGTTAAACACAGAGAGGTCATTTTCATGGGACCCAAGCCCTTGAGTCTGTTTGGAGTCATGGCATCTGAATGTGACACACACACACACACACACACACAGACACACACACCTCTTAATGCCGTCTATGTCGTCTTCCCTTCTCCCAGTGGGTGAAGCCAGGAACCTGATTCCGATGGATCCAAACGGTTCATCAGACCCGTATGTCAAAC
The DNA here is from genome assembly GCF_949316205.1 of Platichthys flesus. Classification (NCBI taxonomy): domain Eukaryota; kingdom Metazoa; phylum Chordata; class Actinopteri; order Pleuronectiformes; family Pleuronectidae; genus Platichthys; species Platichthys flesus. The sequence continues at coordinate 7,830,007 of NC_084960.1, forward strand.
TCAAGCTCATCCCAGACCCAAAGAATGAAACCAAACAGAAGACCAGGACCATCCGCTCATGTCTCAACCCCCACTGGAACGAGTCCTTCAGCTTGTGAGTCTAGTCAATTTAAGGGTGTGTGGGTATGTGTGTGTGTGTGTGTGTGTGTGTGTGTCGAGTAAAACGGTATAGTATAAAAATAAGCATTTGATTCTTGCAGTCTCCATCCTCACGTGTCCTTTTCCTTTTACTCTTACTTCTCAGTAAGCTGAAAGCGTCAGATAAGGACCGCCGTCTGTCCATCGAGGCGTGGGACTGGGACCGGACCACCAGGAATGACTTCATGGGCTCCATGTCGTTTGGAGTGTCCGAGCTCATCAAAGCTCCAACATGTGGATGGTCAGTTTGTTTCACTCACTCTCAAAGAGAAAAATGAGTTAACCTCAAGTTCGGGTTCTGAAGTTTGAGAGACACAGATGTCTCATCCAACCTGCTAAGAAATGATCTCTTTGCATGATGCATTTGTACAGCTTAGTTCAGAATGTCATGCCGCGCACGACTTTTGTGGTTGAAGGTCAAAGGTCAAGTTCACTGTGACTTCATATGAAAATAATGTACAAAGACTGAAACTGCACTGGAAGAGCGGGGGCATCCAAGTGCAGGGAGGTAATTCTACTTTTTCCAGTAAACTTCCTGATCTCAGCCCTTCTCTTACTGGTTATATAACCTTCATTTGATCAGATCAGGTCCCATTGAGATTTAGATTGTTCTTTTAAATGAGATCAGAGTTCAATTAACAAACAATACAGAACAATGAAGAGCGGTTATATTCAGTAAATAACAAAAACAAGAATAACACTAAAAAGCAGATTCTTTTAAATCTTCCAAACGTTTACAGTGAAGAAGGGATTACAGTAAAGGGTATGATGTTCTCTTTAAGAGAGCAGGTGCTTTACTTTGAAACCTGTCTCTCTCACATCAGTTAACTTGCCTCTACACTGACCCCCTCGATTGCATTGTGACTTCACTTTAAACCAGCAGCGCATCATATCACAGTCGTTCACTCTGGAAAACAGCACCTGCCTGCGTCATTTCCTCGTCTCTCAGTCTCTGATTCCCCGTTTTGTCTCGTCCCGACAAACACACACTCACAGAGACATCGCAGCCGCTCTTCCACGGAAACGTGTTAGCATACCTGCCGCAATTTAACCTAAACCCAGCTTGATCGACTGCTGCTGTGAGGACAGTTACAAGCTCCAGGAAATGCCTGCCCCGTAACAACGCCTGGCACACTAGGCCCTGAACCCAGCAAGTAGAGTCAGGTTGGTGCTGCTGACAGAGAGCAGACCTGCAAACACTCAAGTAGGCAGCTATTTATGATCCACGTGGTGCAGAAAGGCAAAGATTCATAGCTGTGAGGGGAGACAGAGGAAGAATCACATGGATCAAAGATTAAAAGTAAATTTTAAATGCGTAGTTTCACAGCCCCGGGGATAAATTAAAGAGCAAGCCTTCACCTCTCTCCCTCTTTTTGTTTGTGTCAGGTACAAGCTGCTGAACCAGGAGGAGGGGGAGTACTACAACGTGCCCATCCCCGAGGTGGACGACGTCGACCTGGAGCTCCGACAGAAGTTTGAGGTGAGGACTTGTCCGATTATGACTTTGTTACATTTAATATCTAATAGAAGCACAAGTAGATTTCCCTTTTCCACACTCACTTGTATGTTTTCCTCTCTCTCCCCTGTCACCATGGTAACCCTGTCCCATTCCCACTGGTGATTTTCCTCCTGTGCGCCAAGCAACGGAGATCACTGTCTCCTGGCGTTAAAGTGAATGCTCCTGATTTTTATGAAAAGTTTCACCAAAGGCACAAGGTTACAGTTTAATGAAGAGAGGCACAAAGACAACAATGGAATCAAGTCTGCAGTTGCACATAATAACTGTCAACACTCTCAAATCTATTCTATTTAACAGTCCTACATTAGATTATCCAAAAACAAACAGACCCATGTGATATATTTTCTTACATGATACAAATATGTTTTTAGCAATGATTAAACTCAGAGAAATCCCCAATAAATTGTTTTCATTTTGGTCGCCTTTTAATTGCATCATTATTTTATTATGATATAGTGTTTATCTCTTAGTAAAACTGTTCCTGTGTTTTGCAGGTTAAATCCAATCAACTAAAATCATATAATATCTCTGTTCTACCTTCCTGACAGAAAATCACATTATTACAAAAACAACCTGAGAGATAATCAGAGGGAATGTAGTTTTAATTATATGATGATTTGAACATTCTCTAATGAACTTACAATAGTGTAAACTAAAAGTAAACATGATATTTATTGTGTAAGTCGCTTATTTGTGTGAAATGAATTAAAACATGTACATAATTTATTTTTTTATTAAATAAACATGCGAAAACACTGATATGGTCCTTTATGAACTCAAAGGAAAACCGTATTGCAGCTAAGGCTCCCTCTAGTGGCTACTCTGTTGACTGCAGGTTTCTGTTGACTCACGTTAACTCAATACATCATCCACAATAAAAGTCACACACCTCCCATTACTCCCATAACATTAACACACAGTTAGAAGCCAACAACATAAGCAATTTGCGAAACATTTATTGGATTTAAGTAGAGAAAGAGGAGTTCAGTTGTATCCTTGTCCTGCTCCTGGTGTTTTATAGAACTGGATGCAGATGTCATCTCCTTACAGCGGCTCTCAAGACTTCCTGTCTGGTTGTTGTTGTTTTCTGCTTCTCGTTGTACTGTACAACAATGACCTTGACTCTCCTCGAGGCTGCCGTCTTCACACAACAGTGCGGTTGCCGTGGAAACTAGTGTGCGCTACGGGCCAGATGTGACAGAAAAAGATTTAATCTGTTTTCTAGTCGTGGCTTTGACTCACTTTGCTGTTTGCGGAGTTTGCGATCGAAACAAATCAAAATAACGACTGATCACTTCTCCGCGAGCATTGGTTTGTTGTTTTCCATGTTTTGTTCACAGCGAGTCACACACGCACACATCAACTTCCCTTTTCACAGGACTAATGAGTGAGTTTCTTCTTCTTTCCAGGCCTGCCAGTTAAATATCCACTATCTCAAGGTAGCCGCCTGCTTTGTCTCCTATCGTTCCCCCCCCAGCCTGCATCACGCTCACTTGACGTTCTGCACTGGGATTGTTTGTGGAGCTCTGCTGGGCTTCCACAAATTAATCTGATTTACTAACAAAGGCTCATCTCAGCAGCTTACAGCTGAACCGCCTTAATTTGCTCATTCGTATTTACACATCAAATTAGAGTTACGTGCTTTTTGTTAATTCTAATTCCTCGTACACACTTATACCACTTTGTCCTGCTTTTGCATCGTAATCACACACCTACAGATATCGCCACACATTTATCCCCCACTGCAATGGGCAGATCAACCACATCTGTCATTTGCAGCCAAGGTTTTAATATTAATATTAAAATATAATTTTAAGAGTGTTGCATGTTAGCTTTAAATTACTTCCTATCTTACACTCCCTCACCAAACAGCATTATTGTTAGTAAATTCTGGGACCAATCAGGCCTCTGGTGCTGTCATGTTCTGTCATTGGCCAAGAGAACATCCCACCTGCTCCTCATTGGCTGATAGTGTTGTCCACAGCTCGTCCTCTACTAGTCCTGTGTGGACTATAGAAGGCTGTTAGGACATGAAGCATGGACTCACCTGTTCACTGTAAGGGTATGAATGAATGCACAGGGGGTGTTGGTGTGCATGCTGAATTTCTCCACACGATGGCAGTGTTCCATTTACTGTATAAGATATAAGACGTGTGGCTGCACTGTGTGTGTTTCTATTTACAACTGTGTGTGACCACTCTGATGTGAATACCTTTGCTCGTGTTGCAGCAGGTGGAAGTGTTTTTGTGAACCGATTGTATGATGTGAAGTGTTCTCATTTGTACGGAGGTAATTTGTAGCAGTAAAAGAAAGTGTCATTTGAAAATTACCACTAGATGTCTCTGTAGTGTGTGGAGGCTGTAAAGAGTGTCAACACAGGATGAAAACATTGTTCAGATGTTTCTTGATCACAGAACTTTAACACATAACCAAGGAAACATCACATTTTTTTTTGTGTAGAGCTGACATAAACAAACATTTTTACTTAAACTGTTATCAACACACACACACACACACACACACAGACACACACACACATATACACACACACACTTGGCTAGACATAAACTAGAGGAACATCCCTCTGGCAGTGCATTGGAAGGGTTTGTGTCACAGGCTCCCAACGTTTTTGACCTTTGATTCTTGAAAAATTAAGCAATGTGAACATGGGCTATGTAAATATCTAGGAGTAAAACCAAAAAGTAATTTTTCCTCTGGGTTTTGTCATTTTAAGGATTTTTAGAGGCTTGGAGGGAGTGAAAATATCCAGTATTTTACAAGAAAAATTAGAGAAAAGCCAGAGAAAAGTAAGACTTTCATTTTTTCATTCATCTTTTTTGGGTAGTCTCAGATCTCCTGTGGGATTGTGACCCATGCTTTAGAAACTCACCACACATTATAATGAAAACCCCCAATAACAACTCAAATATTAAATAGTAATTATTGATACGAGAGGTAGAAATAATCACATTTGTACCACCATTACTGTAAGAATATTAAAGTCATAGCTTTTAAAAATACAATTGATATGTTCCTCTTCTTTGTTGTATCACTTAATATTTGTGTGTCGGCTATTTGTCTTTCCAGCTGAAAATTACACCTTAAATGAGTTATGCAATAAGTGTTATTATGTATAACAGCAGCATTTAGAACCAGCACCACGCTGATGTTATTATAATATTTTCTCAGTAAGTGACCACCTATTTAAAGTTAATGCTGATGTGATGTTTATTGACCCAGAGGTGTTCACGTAGAGAGCCACTTAACCGGAGGCAAATAAATAAACGGCATTTATATCGTCGAGTGTATTTCCAACCAAGAGCAGTGAACTTAGTCGGCCTGGCAACAGCCTCCCAGTGGCCCCGCTGGTCGCCTGCTCTCCTCACTCTATCTGACAGAAACAGACGACTGCTGGAGCCATGAAGGGAGCTGGAAGAGTCCTAATTGTCATTTTTTGTTCAAAGAGACTTGGCAGGCCGGTCATTATAACAACAGGGAACCTTGCAGCACTGGCACCCTGCCTGCTGATGGCTCCACCTCACAATTTCTCCCTAAAACGCACCAATACTCAGATCCTGGATGAGTAAAACAAAGAAGGTGGCGTGTCAGTGTTAAAAATAGATCACTATGTTCTCTCTCTATAGAGATAGAGCAGAGAAGTATGATTTGCCAATGTGCAGCTAACCAGGTATCATGACGCCTCGTAGCCAATGATAATGTTATAATTGCTGATAGTTAAACAACCTTATCATTATGTATAAGGATGCAATGACCAGCGTGCAAACATATCTCAAATGGGAATGAAAAATGTCATAGAAATGTCAGTTTATCATATTTAACCACTGACTGTATCTAAAGATGGACAACGCATCACTACTTCCTCCCTCCATCTAGAAATCAAGCCAAAATATCCCTGATACAAACGCCGCCATCTTGCCGATGTAGAGCCAGAGTCTGCAGTCGTGATTGTTGGGGGGTGGAGCCGTAGTAGCGAGGTGTGGACCGTAGACATGCTTGACCAATTAGAGGCCTGTCTCAGCTGTCATCATGATGTTTGACCCCATTCTATATCATCAAATACCCAGAAAAATTTAAAACAAACATCAGTATGATACAAACTATTTAAAATGACAGAAACCATCTTTGAGAAAAAGGTATTTGATGTGTACTTTATGTTTTTTATTTCGGGCCCACCTCTCAGCTAACATGGATAGTAGTTTTCAAATGGGTATAATTAAGTATTTGATACATTTCTTAATTCTCCATTTTGACATCGCTATGTAAATATATTACATGTTGCACTTCATCATTAGTTCATGTCCTGGACAGGTTTTTGCATTTTTAACCCATTTTGAGAGATTTTTTTAAACACGACCCAGTGTCCCATGTCCTCTTCAGTGTGGTGGGAAGAGGAAACTTCATACAAAGCTTTGCCTACTTTTGAAAACAGACTCATTGATGCGCCTGATATTTTGAAAGTTGTAATATTTTGTGCGTTTCTGTGTGTGTGTGTCCATGCTCTTTCCACCACAGAAAGCCAAACTGGGCCACGGTAAGAAAATGATCACGCCGTCAGACCACCGGCGCTTCAGTCTGCCTTCAAGTAACCTGGACCGGGTGCGACTCAGTGACTTCCACTTCCTGGCCCTGCTGGGGAAGGGCAGCTTTGGCAAGGTGAGAGCCCAACCAGTCATAACGGGACGGTGATGATGTGTGAAGCCTCTGTCAAACCACAGAAGCTCCCCAATCCATTGACTTGAATCCATTGTGCCTGTAGGTCATGTTGGCAGAGACGAAGTCGACAGAGGAGCTGTACGCCATCAAGATCCTGAAGAAAGACGTGGTGATCCAGGATGATGACGTGGAATGTACGATGATAGAGAAGAGGGTCTTGGCCCAGAGAGACAAACCACCTTTCCTCACGCAGCTCCACTCCTGCTTCCAGACTGTGGTGTGTAAAACCTTCACCCGTTGCCCGAATCATGACTTCCTCCTACATCCTACACGGCTTCCAAAAAAGTACATTTAACTTTATTGAATGGATGCCATTGTGCTCCCTCATCAGCCATCTACTCAACCCCTGGCATTTCAAACTGGTTTGAGCGTCCCTCTGGATTCATCTGTCTGTCATTACATCTGTATTTTCCTTCCATACTTTCATAAATGTATTCACACCCATTTGCCAGTGCCCCTGCAGAGAAAATTGATACTGAGCTCAGACCAGCCATGAATGCGAAGTATGACGTCAGCTCAGTGGCATTTATATGTCGAGTTGCTCTTTGTACAATGAGCTTTTCTTCGCAGGATCGACTCTACTTTGTGATGGAGTACATTAACGGAGGAGACCTCATGTATCATATCCAGCGCGTGGGCAAGTTCAAGGAGCCACAGGCAGTGTAAGCACACTACAGTTCATCCACAGACAAACTGTGTGTTTGAAATGAAGGTTTCCTGCTGTGAGGCGGCACACCGGGTCGCTCTGTCACCTCACAGGTTGATTGGAGACTGGTAGATGTGAATGAGAGCAATTGAATCTTCACTACAGCAAGATTCTTAGTTCAGCCTCTGTGTGGAGTTTGCATGCATCCCCCGTGTCACTGTCAGATGAAACTGGTACCCAGAGTCTTGGTACTCCGGCTTCCTCCCACAGCCCAATGACAGACTGGGATTGGAGTTAACTGGACACTATTAATTGACTGTTGGTGTTATTGTGAGAGGGAACGTTTGTCCAGGGTTTTCACAGATTTCAAAATTGCAATAAAGGTTTTGGTTCACATGTGAACCAGGAGCCTTGTCTTCCTATTAACAGGTGTTTGATTGTTATTATTATTATTTAATATTTCAGGCTTGTGTTTGTGTATTTTTTTCCAAAGTCATAAATAACCTCTCATGAAGATATTTTTCTCTTCTCCAATTATGCAGGTTTTATGCTGCAGAGATTGCTGTCGGTTTGTTCTTCTTGCACCGAAAGGGAATCATCTACAGGTGGGTGACACGGAGGGAGGCATCACATTCAGACAGACACACCAGGTAGGCGGGTAGGTCGGGAGGTAGGGAGGGAGGTAGGTAGGTAGTTGGGTAGTTAGGGTGGTAGGTAGGGTGGTAGACGGGTAGGTAGGGTGGTAGGGAGGTTGGTAGGTTGAACGGTCGGTTGCTGCTCTCATTGTGATTAAACTGCACATACAGCTTGAATCCAGACTTATCACCCTGATGCATAAAGCAAAAGTAAAAAGGACAGAAAGAAGCACTCCACAGAGACTGAAGTTATCTTATTCCTCTTGGACTCACTTCCATCCTTCATTTCCTGCCAGCGTTGTGTCTGGCATCCGGACGCCACTGTGTGACAGATAGAGCTGTCAGAAGAGTGGATGACACTGAGGAGCTGAGACTGAATTATAAGAGCAAAGAACTGCAGAGGAGGCAGGATGAGATTCTGAGGCCAAGAACTGATGGTTTGTCACTTAGAGAACGATGCGTGCAGCGGAGACAGAGGCAGAGGTGTCTGACTCTTCAGTGTTCCTCTTTAGTCTGGACATCAACACACACAAAGTATTAAAGTGATCACAAATCCAGATGCATACACGTACATGAGTGTTCACAACCCGTCTGGGCTGCAGGGATCTGAAGCTCGACAACGTGATGCTGGACTCCGAGGGCCACATCAAGATAGCGGACTTTGGCATGTGTAAGGAGAACATGTATGACGGCATGTCCACACGCACCTTCTGCGGCACACCGGACTACATCGCACCAGAGGTGAGTTATCTGACTACTTCCTGGTTGTGTGTGGATCTGGGTGTTGAATTTGTCTTAATAGCGAAAAAAACACAAATGTGTCTTTTGCGAAATGTGAACAGTTTTCATCTCTACTAGAAGCGAGTGCAGTTAGGATTGTTGCTCTTTGATTGTTAATGTGTTTGTGTGTCTGTGTGTGGGAGGGGGGTGTTGGACGGCAAATTGGATGGTGGGAGAAAGTGCCTTTGTTATTTCGGCGTGTTTAACAATGGTTGATCTGGTGTGAATTAATATGAGAGAATGTGATTGTCGTGCTCTGCTTTTACAAATTCTGAATCTGTGTCTGTTATCTTTCCACTTTTATCTTTTTTTGTCTTTATCAGATTATAGCATATCAACCCTATGGAAAGTCAGTGGACTGGTGGGCTTATGGAGTTCTTCTGTATGAGATGCTGGCAGGACAGGTGACTTGTCCCAGTCTATATCAGTTTTGTTGTTTTGTGTATTTGTTGGTGTTTTTTTACATCCTGCTCTTTTTTTGAAAAACTAATTTGTGTGAATTATATTACATTTGTATTGTCAAACTGTTCATATTGTTGTTGTTGTAGTTGTTGTTTATCCATGACCTGGAAGACTTGTTGTTTTATCCTTTTGTGAAGCTATTTGTTCAGTAAAGTAATATAAAAAAATAAAGATAACACCTGTGAGGGTTTGCTGCACCTCTTCCTATTTTTCTATGACACTAGATTGAAAATGTTTAAGTTTGTTGGTCAGACAAAACAAGAAATGTTTAGATTTTGAAAGTGTGTTGGGCCTCTTTTCACTGTTTTTCCTTCTTCAGCCTCCGTTCGATGGAGAAGATGAGGACGAGCTCTTCCAGTCCATCATGGAGCACAACGTTTCGTATCCCAAATCCATGACAAAAGAAGCCGTGTCCATCTGCAAGGGAGTAAGTAAAAATGACCATGTCGCATTTTATAACTATACTTTAATATTCTTAACTTTCCCTTGAGCACCGAACAGCCCCTGTCACATTATTGTAACCCTGCTCGCTGTGTTTGTCCCCAGCTGATGACCAAACATCCGTCGAAGCGTCTCGGCTGCAGCCTGGAGGGGGAGAGGGACATCAGAGAGCAGGCCTTCTTCAGACGCATCGACTGGGAGCGCCTGGCCAACAGAGAGATCCAGCCGCCCTTTAAACCCAAAGTGGTGAGTGTCCCATCCCTCCATTAGGTTTGGTAAAAATGGGTTTAGTAGTTTTTGTGTAATCAAAACAAACAAACAAACAAGCTGGAGTCGTCAAGGAAAGAGCAGCCGGTTACCTTAAAGCATTTCATTGGTTCACGTTCCGTCTGAAACCATCCAACCCAACATTGATTTAGTTGTGTTCTGTCCTCCTGCACTGTGGTTGTGTTTCCCTGAATGTCAATGCATGGTTACTGCTTGTTTTCCCTGATTACAGACAGTAACAGACAGTAACAGACAAACAATAAACAATCAGCCCAGCCAACGTGACCGACTCAACTGGAACCCAATGGGCTTTGGTCAGATATCCACATTCTGATCCACATTTTCTTTGAAAAAATGTGTAACCTTCAGTGGGAGCAAAACATTCACGTTAATAAAAGTTATAAAATAATGATAAGATAGATGGTTTTCTCTTTCATTCAGGTTATTGTGGGAATATTGTGTTTTTTATTTCTCTCCTGTTTAGTCTTTTCTCGCCCTCCGGTGGTCGGATACTTCCTCCGAGAGTCTTTGAGTGTATATACATGAATGGATGCATATTGTAAGAGTGCATATATGAATGGATGCATGTTGTGTGACTGTGCTCTCAGTCATCCTCGGCCCAGTGTAATGTTCTTCATGCAGCCAGTGTAGCTCGAGGCTGGATCCCAGCTGCAGCCACCAGCCGACACCTAAACCTCCTCCTGTCACCGCGAACGCTGCTTCTCTGTCTGCAGACTCCCGCGTGTCCTCCATCCCCTCGCTGCCCCCGGCGCCTGAAGCACCAGAAGCGCTGCCACAATGGATTAAAAATAGATCTCTAAGAGCAAAGTTCCCTTTCACTTCCACACAAGGGCCACAATAAATGCAGGGTTACGCAGCAGATGTATGTCTCCGCTCACAGAGAGGGGGAAGGACACCATTTCCCTAAAAGCGGATGCATCCATTCAGGGGGCTTTTGTGTGGCGGAGTGCAGTTGGGAACCCATTCACCACGTCACTAATTGGTCTGAGGGGATTCGCAGAGAAAAGAGCCATCTGAGGTTGATGGCTCAGCTCCAGTAGAAAACGACAAGGCAGCTGAATAGAACCTGACATGCTGATGCTTCTCCTGAGAGAATGTTTTGCATGATTCTGCTCTAAACTTCACATTTGTTTTTTTGTTGTGTATCACTCATTCTGAAGGAATCCGTCTCCTGTGCTTGTTGATACACAGCAATATTCTCATTCTCACATATATATATTTAGCTTCCTGAGACCCATAACAGCCCCGGGTGAAGCCGCACTCTGCTGCTGATGCCCTCTGCTGCGGAAGGGTCCGATTTCTGATCTAATTACAACTTCTGCCCAGTTACACATCAGGCTCCGTCCCCTCTGGGAACGCTGGGGAGCTTTCTAATAAAAGACTCGTGAGGAAAAGACTTTTTAATGAGACTCCCCATCCTGTTACCGTTAAACAATCGTCTTTTCCAAGTCTATCAGAGATGGAGACCGTGATCCATCCTCTCCACATCTGACCTGTCCTTTAATCTCTTTCAGTGCGGCAAAGGAGCGGAGAACTTCGACAAGTTCTTCACGCGCACTCAGCCCGTGCTGACCCCGCCCGACCAGCTGGTCATCGCCAACATCGACCAGAGCGAGTTCGCCGGCTTCTCCTACGTCAACCCTCAGTTCCTGCATCCATCCCTGCACAGCGTGGTATGAGGAAGGCGTGGAGAAATGGAAAAATCACGGACTGTCAGTAAAAATACAGGACCCTTCCAATCTCCAACCGACGTCCCCACTGTCAACAGACTCGTATCATTCTCTAAAGTGTTCTGTCTACTGGTTATGGACAACTGCCTAAATGGAATGACCCGTACAGGAGAGAGGAGCTGTGGTGAAATCATGTTAAGTCCCAATTCTGAAGTGAGAGGAAGAAGAACATGGCGCTGAATCTTTTTACATCATTTTCCCCCAAAACATCTCATATGACTATCTCTTTATTCTTCACCGTTATCTGTTTCTCAGCCTTTTTTTCTCGTGTATGAATGTGTCCTGGTATCAGTCGCTCTCTCATTCAGATATGAAACATGCAAGATCCACGTCATCCCACTTCCCCCCCCCATCTTACTACGCAACAAGCTGCAATGCACGACGAGAGCGGAACATGATTTTTCTGCTCTGTCTTATTCTACTTCTCAACTGCTCCACGTGTGAATTATATTTATATACTCAACAAAGAGGTCGTGTCAGTACACATGAGTGCCAAAGTGGAAGTGGGAGAATACATTTCATGTGCAGTTGCTGAAGTCCTTGTAAAGGTTTCTCCCCTCTGCCCCCCCCCAGCAGTGTCAACATAGCCAGACCCTCACACAGGGAAATCTTTGTCTTGTAGGACGTGGAACTCTTGTAAAATCCGACTCTACACAAACGGAAGCACAGGTCTGCTCCCGGTTACAATCTGCTGAGGGCTCTCCAGAGCACTGGATGTTGCCGACGGTGCGTGAAGGCAGGATTCAGGGGGTCAGGAAATCAGAGAGACAGTATTTTTCAGATATAAAGACGCAATTCCATATGCACAAGGCAGATCTCTGTTGCATGCTTATTTTCTGACTCGGTATGAGCAGTAGACTCTAGGATGCAGTACACGTCTGGTATCATTGTAAATTTTTAGTATTATGATATAAACTGTGTTGATTGTCGTTTTGTTTTTCGAGGAGTCTTATCCTGTTGAGGCGAAAGAGTTTCCGTTCCTGTTTTTCTGTTCTGCTTAACTCAACTTTTAAGACCCGATGTATGTCAACCTTTCTTCTCCCCTCTATTTCTTTGTAAATATGTTTCAAAAAGAGAAGTCACTTGCAGATTTTATACCATGAACTGAATGTGCTTTTATTACCGTAGATGGTTTGGACATTTCTATGTTTAGACGACCCCACCCCCCCCCGCGCCCCAAGAAAAGGTATTCATAACGTTGTGCTGAATCTTTGGTAGCCTCGGTGTCAGCGAACCCAGTTCCATGTATTTCCACGACTTCTCCGTTATTTTTTCTACTTCTCAGTGTCACATAGAGAATATGCAGCACCTCCCGAGCGTGGAGCATTTGAACGCCCTCTTGCCTTGGACGACTCAGGGCTGACTCCCTCTGTAAACGAGCTGAACTCACGCAGATAGTATATGAGGATTTCAGAAACATGTCTTTTTTTCTCCGTTGTGAATCGTGTGTGCATGCCAGCGGCGAGGCCTGATCTTAGCATGAGAGAGACCCCCTGCATGATACAGCGATCCCTGGTGTGTGAGCATGGAGTGTCCCCCCCCCACACAGACACACACACCACCACCACCACCACCACCTTGTTGCACAGAATGTGACGAACCAGTCCAACGAGCACTGTTTGCTTTACTGCTCATCATCTTCTCCTCCACCGTCACAGAGCCCCGACCTGTTTGGTTGAATAGCCGATGTGTTGGCTTGTTGTTTTAATGGTGCCAAACTGTGTCTTCTTGTTCCCAGTTAGGTTTGTCCAGCAGTTGTTGTTTTTTTTTGTTGTTGTAAAAGGCTTCTACTGCAGCACAGCACAAAGCCATGACGTTTTGTAGAACTGCCAAATTTAGCTGCCACAGCTCTGGACCACTGAATTAGTAACTGAACAGTAAACTGCAGCTGTCACATCTGGACCAAAATGAGATTTGCTTTGAAGCTTAACAGAAAAATGAATGTTTACATGTCTCACATTGAGAATCTGTGTTAGAGGAGAGGTTCAACTACAGAGAAACCTTTTGACGCATGACAGAGATAATCACCCAGGGTACAGCACCACTACAGGCGGGAACCAGAGCCACTGGGATGTTTGTGTGTTTCCTTCCACGGCCCCTGCTTTCGTTTACCTGAGTTTTCTTTTCCCTCTGTTCATTGTGTTATGATGGATACTGTGCATTAATAAAGTAAGAAATCTACGAAAGATATGAATCTGTTGTGTTAAGTTTCTTGTGTTTTACACATGTGAACCATTGTGTTACTGTGACAACTTTAGGCTTGGACTTGAACCCGAAAAAATACGAATATTGATTTATTAACAAAGAACAGTTAAATAAGGGGAATAAAGAACTCTGTCACAACTGTAAAATCACACACACCACACACACTCTTTCTAACAGACACACACATACACACACACTCCATCTCTCGCTCACACACACAGATTCAAACTCTCTCTTTGTCTCTCACACACTCAAGCAGACACAAGCACTCTCCATCTCTCTCATACATACCCACACACACTTTCTTTCTCACAGACACACACACATACACACATGTCCCCTCTCTCTCTAACACACACACACACTCTCTCCCTCCCTCCATCACCCCCCTCCCTCTCTCTCTCACACACACTCGAACACATACGCTCTCTCCCTCTCTCCCTCTACCCCCCCCCCCCTCTCCCTCTCCCTCTCTCTCACACCCGTTCAGCAGCCTGAATGAGGAGCAGACGCTGTGATTCTCTGACGTGCTGCTGTTCGTCTTGAAGGAGATCACAGAATCACAGAATCACACAGTCACAGAATCACAGAATCCCGGAGCAGCTGCGCTTCTCGTTTCTCTTCTGATCGGCTCTTCACAGACAATCACTTCTTCTCTCCTCCATCACTGCAACTCAGGATCTACAACTTTCACTCAGTGCTGAGCGGAGACTCGAACAGGTGAGCAGAAAGAAAACACAGCATGCAATGAGATCACTTCTTAATTCTCGCTTGTTCTTACCTGGAGTTGAGACATAGATGTATTTCACTTATTCACTGGTCAGTATCATGTTTCATTGAGGTGTTGATGTAATTCCTCAACCCACAGTCCTGTGTGCACACTATATAATCCTTAATCCTGATTAATAACCACTGTTTTTAAATTATCACAGAGAAGGTAAAGATTCTTAAATATACAGTTTGGATTTTGTGAAACCTTCATCTGATTTGTGAAAATTATAATACAGGGACATTACAAAGCTTATGTTATTCTTAAACCACATCAGACCAGGTTCTGATCAAAAAACACTTCACTTAGCTTTGTCGAATCCGGACTAAATGATCAGCTTAATGCTTTATTATGAATATTTACATTTTCATATTAGGCTTAACATATGATAGCTATTGTAAATTGCCACAAACATTATGCAGTGGAGTTTAGTTTACAGTAGCCAAAAATGGACAAACTAAACTGAAGGCTTCCAGAGGTTCTCTTTCATGTTTGGAAGGGAGGGTGAGGTGAGGGGAATTCAGCTGCAACATGCAACTTCACCACCAGATGTCACTAAATTCTACACACTGAACCTTTAACGATACTTTACACCATGAGCATCGCAGAGGTTTCTCAGTGGGTTAAATTCTAGTTGTTAAAATGTCAATGGAGAAAGTGTTCATGCTATTTGAAATAGCTGTGGTGCATAAAAGAAGAAGAACTAAAAGGTCAACTCACAAGAACCTAGAGGTGGAAATAATCATTGCAGCTCATCTCTTGCAAAAATGAGCTCATCATCGGCTGTACCACCTCTCCTCCCCTCTGTCAATCTGTCCTTTAGGTGATTCTTCCCTCTGTCACATCACATAGATCATTCATGTGTCCGGGGGGGAGTTTGAAAGCATCGCCCTGTCACTGCAGATGATGTCTCACTCCAGTATGTGATCAGCCTGCTAAATCCACACTCTGACTTGTGCAGGCTTTTATGAATGTCCAACCTTTCCCATCACTGTGGCATTAATGGCTGTAAAATGTCAAAACTCATTCTTGGATGTCTAATCGTGCGAGTGTTTGTATCCGATTTTTATTGACTCCGACTTAATTATTCTTTTCGTCGAGAGTGGGACAGATTTGGCAGCCATGTGGAAGGAACTCAAATGAGTTGTTAGCATCAAAATATTCAAACTAATTCACATGGAAAGTTGCCCATACTTTTCCATCAGTAAGTCGAAAACCTAAACTGAAGGGGAGACGTGAGGATCGTTTTGTGATGCAGTCAAGCAGAGTGAGACTTGGACTGGATTTACAACCAGAGATGTTACTGGTTCCTGCGGTTGTCCAACTGCCCTGACATTTCATAAGCGTCTCATCAAGGCAAGTTGATCTGACTTCCTGGATCTGAGAAAGCATTCTGAAATATAATGTGGACAGACAAAGGTCACTCCCTCCTCATCCTGCAGGTCTGTCAATCATCCTCTCCCACCTTCAAGGCTCAGTGTGTGTGTGTGGGGGGGGGGGTTGGATCTGTGAGCTGGTTGTGTAAAACTCTGGGTTTTCATGATGAATTTGCACAACCCTGAGTTTTTCATGGTAAATTGAAGACCTGAATATTGCTTCAGTACACCATCAAGGTTTGAAGCGTGTTCCAGACGTGTCTTTTTATTTTAACCACAGATTGCTGGTCACCATGAGCGCCTGCAGCAGGAAGGCCCTGACTTTGCTGAGCAGCGTCTTTGCAGTCAGCGGCCTGGGGCTGCTGGGAGTGGCCGTCAGCACCGACTACTGGTTGTACCTGGAGGAGGGCGTCATCCTGCCTCTGAACCAGAGCACGGACATCAAGACGGCGCTGCACTCGGGCCTCTGGAGGGTCTGCTCCCTCGCTGGTTAGTAGAGAGCATGTGTTCCCAGAGCGTGCCAAGATTTGGGTTGAATTTGACTCCTGTAAACTAAGGTGTGATCGTGAGAACATCAGGTTTGTGGCACAGACTGTGATGATGTGATTTAAAGTGGGTAAAGTTCCCTTGTGCTGTGCAGCATCTACATGTAGCAGCTGCAGGGAGCTGATGCTGTCACACTGACATATCATCAGATTTGACATTTACACGGAATGACATTGACAATTACATCACCAGTATGTGTGTGTGTGTGTGTGTGAGTGTGTGTGTGTGTTTCTGTTACATCAGTCACTGTAAAACAAAGTAATCTCCAAGTACAGTCATTCCTGCAATATGATTATACACACAATTACACTCTCAGAAACACACACATATGAATTTGCACCCCAGGTCTTCAGAGGCAGATCCTGTCATCGTTCCACAGAGTTAGATGGTGGATGATGTGTCAGTGTGTGTGTGTGTGTGTGTTTGTGTGTGTGTGTGTGTGTGTGACGCTGAGGTGATAAGAACAGCTGTGCAGCTTCATTTGGAGGATGTGATGTAACTCACACCTCAGTTTAAAAAAAAACTGATGACGCACTGTGAAGAACTGACTGTAGGAAATGTGAAGAAGTAGATGACAGGAAAGTAAAGGCAAAGGAAAGTTTTTGTTGATTTTAAATATTGGTCATTTTATTTTAATTTGAATTGAATTGGATTGTAATTTAGATCTAGATCTATCTATCTATATATATATTAGAGTCTGAGCCAACATGTACATTACGTGTAAAACTTGCATCCTTTCATATTTACTTTTGAATGTGATATCTCAAGTCTGTCTTTAGGTCATTTCTGATTTGATAGTGAGTCTGGAATGAAAATAATTGACCGAAACTCTAGTTTGTCTAGGAATTCCAGTCGTCTCCTTCTCTCTAAATGTCTCTTCTCACTCCTGCCTCTGTCCTCTGTAGGGGACGAGTCTGGTCGGTGTTTTACCATCGAGTACATCATGCCCATGAACGTCCAGCTGACGTCCGAGTCCACGGCGAACATGCTCAGTGAGTAACAGCATCAGAAACCTCCAACGGGCAAATTCAGGCTCAATAACTCTCGATGCGCCTCGGGGTCGTTCACATACAGAGCTGGAGTATTTTTATCCAAACTCTTATCATTCTTCAATAAGGTTGAGATGAGACCTGCGCCAGACAGTGAGGTCTGAGTCATCGGGCTCCTCCGCAGAATGCTTATTGCCTCTTTAGGAACAATTCACCTCACCAGCCCTTCTGTGTCGCTCAAAGGGAAAGCTTATTGGATGATTAATCTATAGTAACTCAATGTAATGCAACCAGATATTGTACTGTATTCATTAAAAGGAGCAGAAGATGATCAAGTGTCTTATTTTTAGCTGGTCTCCTCAGTTGAGGTGGTTTGGTCAGAACTCAGACTTTTTCTATCAAAAATGTCAAATCCCAAATGAAGCAGCTTCAATTGAATTGAATTAGATCAACGAGACATTCTTCACCTCTTTGAGTTTGAAAAGCAGCTTTGATTATCCACTCTCTCCTCCTCCTTCCCAGAGATGATCCGCTCAGCCACTCCCTTCCCTCTGGTCAGCCTGTTCTTCATGTTCATCGGTTTTGTCCTCAGCAACATCGGGCACGTGCGACCACACCGCACCATCCTGGCCTTCGTCTCTGGAATCTTCTTCATCCTCTCAGGTACCCCCGTCATCCCGCTCTTATCCCTTGTCACCGTCTCCTCTTCTTCTGTTTTATCAAACCCAGATTTTCTTCCCCCTCTTCCTCTCTCTGTGTCTCAGGTCTGGCTCTGGTGCTGGGCCTGGTGCTGTATATTTCCAGTATCAATGATGAAATGTTGAACCGGACTAAAAGCAGTGACGCCTATTTTACCTACAATTACGGCTGGTCCTTTGCCTTCGCTGCCATCTCCTTCCTGCTCACTGAGGTGAACAACACACCATCTCCACCAATAACAGCCAGTCACCACTGCTGTGGATATCACCACAAACATAATCCCTAATTTACAAATAAACATCTTTCAGAACTAACATTTACAACAGACTCGATTAGAGCTTTGATGATTGGAAGATTAAGTGATTAGTTGATTGGAAGAAAATGAATGAACAACTAATATTATGATTAAATAATTGTTTGCTGATTGTTTGCTTATTATTTCAATTCTCACATGTGAGAAAATAAAATCATTGAGTGTTTGGATGTTGATCAGACAAAACCAAAAAAGGACTGAAGATGTCACCTTGAGCTCTGGAGCACTGAAAATAATTTGATTCAATCAGAAGAAAATAATAATTATTTGTGGCTGTAGACTTTATCAATGCAGTGAGCTGTGTCTCATACGTCCAAGTGCTGAAAATAGACTTTATTATTTATTATTAGACTTTATTATATCAGCAACTATAAGATATTCAAATTTCCATCGGGTAGCAGCTTCCAACAAAAACTTCCTTTACATTTTTAGAGGTCAACAAGCTTTTACAACTGGGGCCCAACAACAGAACTGTAATAAACACTACTAAGATTGTGTCCACAGTGACACTTCTGACCTGACTGTCAGTATATATAAGCATCTTGAACGACCGTTCAATGTGCAATTATTTGAAGTTGTAGTAGAGAATTCAAAAAGAGATTTTAAAGTCAAAACAGTTACGGAGGAAAAGCATAAAACATTAGAAACATGCCACTGACAACAGTGTTAAAGCTTAAACTGGGCCTGGGGTTTAAATATTACTTACAAAATGTTGGTCTGAGGCAAAAGGTTGTGTCTTTTCAATGATCTTGTTTTTCCATAAAATCCTTCACAGAATTTAGAAATGAATCTATTATGACTTTTTATTTCACCCAGACTTTCAGAGGTAGATAAATATAATAGTGGTAAGAATCCAGAGCTGTTGTTTTTTATTAAGAGCGTAATCAGACTCCATTTAAAATGTTAAGTAATACATAATTTACACAATGGATAGATAAATATCAATAGATTTATATAAGAATGAAGAATGAAGAATGAAGAATGAAGAATGAAGAATGAAGAATGAAGATTTAAGAGTTAAGAGTTATGAGTAGTCAGGGCCATCTTGTGTTAGCAGAGAGCAACTGCAGCACAACATTAAACTGTCAGTGTCACGATAGTTCAAATCTATCTGCAGAGCTCATTGTTAGTTTGCTGACACAAATTTGATCTCATACAATCAGTTTGTGTGGTGTCAATATTCAGATCACACAGTAAGATTCCTGGTGAAAACTTTCAAAAATAAAATTGTAATCAGACATAAGCATTTGCAAAAAAAATAGGAACAACGTTTTGTTTTGATACAATTTTATTTCCAAGTACGTTGCATGACTTATATTTTATAAGTGAGTTTTTCTACTAGTTAGTAATGTCAAACTTGTTCCGCTGCAGAGTGCGGGTGTCATGTCCGTCTACCTGTTCATGAAGCGCTACACAGCCGAGGAGATCTACCAGCCTCACCACCCCGGCTTCTACCGCCCTCGTCTCAGCAACTGCTCCGGCCACTCGGGCCAGTTCCTCCACCCACAGGCCTGGTCCCGTGGACGCAGTCCCTCAGACATCTCCAGCGACGCCTCGCTCCAAATGAGCATCAGCTACCCGGCCCTTCTCAAATGCCCCGACTACGCCCAGGTCTCCTCTTCACCCTGTTGAGGCCTCTTCCATCACAGCAGAGGGCACCTGAAGGTTACTGGAGGGTCGTGGAAGATCCAGGTAGGGTCAAAAGTTCAGATGAAGACAGAGCCTTCCTTCGAGAAAAAACTGCAATTGAAGATTGAAGAGGGTTTTTTCATTGAGAAAATAAAAAAAATATTCGAAGCCTGGTTTGCAGCCCTCTTGAATTTGGTTTTGAAACAGAGTCTACATCTGAGCTGGAGGCCCAGTTGAAAATTGCCATTCGTTCTTGGAAAAAGTCTCAAATAGGTAGAGTCGGAACAGTAGATTAGTTCTGAAATCTGAATCTGAAAAGGAGAGACATTATTTTTGATTTATTTTGGTCGTTTGATCATTTTCTCCACGTCACTGCATTTCTAAAAACTACCTGACAGCAAGCCGTCCACATTGGGCTCCTCCAGTCCTCCTGGCAAAATGTCTACAAACCTAACCCCAACATTTCGACCCTCAACCCTGCTGAAGTGAACTTAATCTGTAGCTACTGACTCTGATTTAAATTCAAAACAACCTTATTTGTCCCCTGACATGGAGCATGTCAAGACAACAAGTAAAAACCAGAACGCAACGATGACATCAGTGCAGCAGTTACAAATCAGAGAGTAGGGTACGTGTAAAAGGACGGGGAACAGGGAAACAGCTTTGAAAACTGATGTGTAAATAAATACTGAATGATTCAAGTGATCTTCATACAAGTCATGCAGACATATATGATATAGAGTGAAGTTGAATGAATAAGCTGTGTACAGGACCAGGTAGCAGCAGATGAATAAATACTGTAGCGTGTGAATAAATGTATATACAGCAGATGTGTCACAGCAGCGATGTTAAACTGCCAGTGCAACAGACTCAGACTATAGCTGAGCACATCAGGACTGAGCCAGATGAGATCACACAGATTTGTTCTATATAGATTTTTATATAAATTGTCCGTTGTACATTATTTTTAATTCGTAGTGAGAGTTCCTGTGAAGACGCTGGTACATAGAAGGTGTTATTGATGGTGATTGATTGACTGATTCTTTTGTGTAGCATTAAAAACCTTTGGTACAGAGTCTGAATTCATTTGTTAATACCTTCCATCAAACTGCTATGCTTCATTATCCCACTGAGGGGCAGTATTTTCTTTCTATTTATTATTATTTTATTTAATTGACATTTAACCTCCACATGTTTCAGTTAAAACAGTTTTGTTTCAGTTGCACAGTTCTCAAAAATATGTTGTTCACGCTTTTTCTTGTTCTCCCGCAGAATTCAAAAGTACACGTGTATTTAAATATCATCCGTTGATCCAGTGACACACTGAATTTGTCTTGATATCAATGTGACCAATTTTTCTAATAAACTATTTAAATCTGACACGTGCCTGTCGTGTTTCATGTGGAGCATACATCCTTAAAATACAAGTGAGTGTCATTAGATTTCCAAAATAAAGAGTAGATACATAATAATCTGAACGATAGTAATATTAATCAATATTTGAATTTCAAACTTACAGCACATTTCCTAAACACATTTATATTAAATATATTTATATAGATATTACAAAACAGAGAAAGGATATACACAGCAGAGCTATCATGTATTTCTACTGTTGATTCAAGGATCATATCAGAGGATGTAGTTCAGAGTCTTAATTCCTCACACACCTGACGACAGACGCACATTTCATTTGAGTTGACCATGATCGGTGATGTTGTGCTTCACCGGCTCTGGATATTAATGTTTTGAGAACTGAGTCACTGTTTCAGCTGCTTGTCTATGAGGTTTGTATTTGATTTGCTTTACTTTAACCTTTCGTGTTCAATAAATCTAAATGGCTTGTATTGTTTTCAGAACTACACAAAAACTACTCAACCGATTACCATGAATTTCTTATAGAGGGGTGAGGCATGACCCAAGGAAGGAACCAGTTAATTTTGGTGCAGATCTGGATCAGGGGCCTGATCTAGTGAATTGAAATGTGATTTCATGACTAGACTGTTGGGCCTTGGTGGAGGAATGATTCCACTTAACGTTTTGTGGTTGTTTGTCCCAGAGCCAGTAGAGGGCGCTCTCTCCTCACTCATTCTGCTCCACATCTTTTTCTCTCTCTTCGCCACCAAAATGTTTTCTTTGACCTTTTCTGTTCCCCTTCACTTCTGGTTATATGACCGTTTATTTATCCAGTTATACACCAGGTGTTTGCACGATGGAGGGCGACATGATATGTATCCAATCAGCTTGCCGTAAATCTGTGTAATTCTTTAATGAAAGGCTAATAATTTATGCAAATATGCAGAGACCAGCATCAATAATGAATACGCCATACATCTGCTTTGAGCTTTATGTATACTTTATGTAGATACATTTATTGTACAACGTGACCAATAGCTTTTACAGAGAATATAAAAGTTAATGTAACTATACGCCCACAGAGAGCAGCAGAAGATAATTGTCTGCCCTCGAGGCTTTCGTTGTATTTTACAATCACATAGAAAACTACTGTGTTCATAGACATCATAATCAAAGATATTATTATTATAATCATCACTGATATAACTTCACTAGAATAATCAATCATTAAATTCAAACATCATTTTCGCTGTAATCTCTATCATCATCATCATCATCATCATAAATATCTCCTCTCATACTCATCGGTCATGGCTTTTTAACATTGTCACAGTTATTGATCAATATTCTCATCATCAATATACATTTTCTTATGATTGTGTTTAAGGCTTTTGTAAAGAAGAACCCAAACTTCAGCGGATGCGAATTTGTTACACAGAGTGTGCGCGAGAGACCAGAAACCTATACATTATATAACTTAAGCATACATTGTTTGAACATTTACAGGTAGCAACCATTTCACAAATGAAAATAAATACAAAAGAGTAGGAGGTTATTATAGATCTATAGTTTCTACTTTTCTCTTCTTAAAGAACACAAAAGCAAGCAAGTATATTTAGGATTACAAACCAAATGCAAACAGGATCACGACAACACATCGACCTTCACTGACACCGGACATAGACAAGAAAAACAAAAAGAAAAAGATAGAAAATAAAAAAAGAAGCTTAATCGGACTGGTACCATAGAGAGCTATCGCACAGCCATCACTGAAACTTACTCTTTAGACTGACAGGACCTTCCCAAAGGAAAGTGCTCTTAAAGTTATTATCCTTTTGATTTTCAGAAAACAGATACTATCTGTGCTCGTCTTTTCATTTGCAATTCAATGCAATGCTGTAGCTACCTCTCTAAATATCAGCTTTAATTGGCGGTGGTGCAGTCTGCAACACCACCACCGGATCTGAAGAGCCGCGACATGTGCAAGGGATTCACAGGAAACAAAAGATCCTTGTAATCCATTAAGATAGAGGAATTTTCTTTGTTTAGGTTTGCCCATGTGGATCTGCTCAGTGGTCCAATACAAACAGTGCTACACTGGAAATAGAGAAGTTACACTATCAGACTGGGATGTTGCAGTTATACATCGTTTAAAGTTTGTGACGGCTCTAATTTATTTACGAGACATTTGGTTGAGAGCAATTGCTACGTGGCTGCACCTTAACTGTTTTTAATTGATCTCACAGTTCTATTGAGTTGCTGCTGATATAAATCCAACACTTCCTGCTTCAATCAAGTGTTTAACAGGGAAAAACTGCTTATTGTCATTCAGTGAAAGGACACTGTATTGTGTTGTAACTGTTAACGAGATTAGGACAAAGATCAGTTACCTAAAATACATTAGAAACAAGACAATGGAAATTTTCAGCATTCGTGCAAGGGCGTTAATGGACCAAGAAGGAGCAGCCAAAGTGATCCTTAGATGAAGAGCTGCAGGTGACTCCTGTGACTCCTGCTATTGTCTGGAAACGAACTTGAGTCATGTGCAGCATGAATCCGTCGCTGTTTTGTTTCATTTGTTGCTTTACTCTGGTGAAACCAAATCAACCAGGACGGGAAATCTCAAAGATTACAACTTCAAAGTCCAAGAAGTAAATTTCATCTCAGGCTTTGGCAAAAGCACCACTGCTACTCAACTTAATTAAAAAAGTATGCACATTTCAAAAATCTCTGCTCCACTCAAATAAATGAAATCAGCCCAGCTGACTCCAGACTGTAATGCTAGATCAGGAACCTTAATGTGAGCCAGCTCTGTTTTTCTGAGGTTACTCTGAGCTTCGGCCACGGCACCCGGAGAGAAGAGCTCAGCACCAGAGTGAGATGAGGACAGGGTTTCGAGTGAGGTTAAACTTCACCCGTCACCTCGCAGCCACTTCTCCTTTCTCTCCCTCGGTCTATTTCCCTTCCCCACATATTCAACCTTTCATTTTGACAGTCGTGCCCCAAGTAGCTGACCTCACATCTGAGCACTGATCCTGAATTAGTAACTTCTTCATAAAGCACAATGGAGGGGACACTTGAATCACTTATGCACCCACACTGCAGAAGTACACAGACACACTCGCATACACACACAAATGCACACACTGGTCTATACTAACACGCATGCGCATGTGCACCTGAAATCTGGCAGTTGTGCATTGAGGAGACCTAGAAACATATCATGACCATGAGAGGGAGGTAGGGGAGTGTGTATGAGATGGAGGAGGAACAAACTGATTGGTTGGTTGCTCATGCACATCTGAGTTTCCTGGAGCTCTGCCGTTCCCTCGGTAGTGTGCGATGTCTCCTCAACACAGGCTTGTGGACAGTCCAGAAGAAAAACTGAGTTTTTCTCAGGTTGACAGTCACTTCTGCGGTGAACCAAGCTTTATAGTGTGTGATACATGTGTTCACGAACTGAGGGAGAGAAAGATGGGCGTTTGGGGGTCGTGAAGATTGTCCCTCCTCACTTCTTGTTAGCGATGCGCCTCTTCCTGGTGGCCAGCATGTCGTAGAAGGGGTCCCTGCTAATGCTGGCCCTGGAGAAGAAGCCAATCAAAGGACAGCAATGAAATAAATAATATCTCCACATGAGAGTCTCCAGCATCTTTGATATGGAAATGTAGGCACATTTATACAAACCCCTGCCTTAACTAGATCAAAAAAAAAGAAAAAAGTTTGCGCAATGACCTAGTTTGGTTTCCATGGTTTCTGAAGAATTACCCTCCCTCCCCAAGTTTTCTCTTGGTGCTCCGGTCTGCTGGAACCTCTCGCCGATTCCCTCCTCCACAACTCTGCCAAATACGAATGAAAACGCACAATCGCACACTCTCTCTGCCGCTGTTCTGCCGGTTTATAGGTCTGAAGGAGGGAAAACGATGGTGCTCAAGATTATTGCCTCTTCCGCATCCTCCTGCTCCCGATGTTTTTCGGAGCGATGGAAAAGCCGAGTACAGTAAGAGTGAGTGACTCATGAAGCCATTCGGGCTCCACAGAGGAGCCCAGTTTCACGGCTGCTAAATCCTGTTAGCACCAGCACAGAGCACGAGGAGGCTCAACCCCCCACTGCGGATATCTCTGATTCCCTTTACAACTCCACGCGCCGGAGAATGAGTCTGTATACGATGACTATCCCCTCTTTCATACCGCTCATTGTCATTCTCAACAACCCAATTTCATGGAACAAAAACTCCACATGCTAGAGTGATCTAAACCAGGCAAGGCTGCCATGACTAATATGATGGAACAGTTACACTATTTCTGTTCTTTAAAGACGTGAAAGCATAATGAATTTAATGGAAACACATAAAAAGACATATACTCTCCTAAATTAAATAAAATACTGCGTGAGTTCAGTCATTAAGAGACAACAGTGCACGTTCTCCATTGACACGGCTGGTCCAGTATCTTCTTGGTCTGTGTCTTTCTCAAGATAAGCAGATCGTGCAGTTCTTCTCTGATCATCTCTTCATTAGAAGAGGGTGAAAATCATCATTTCCATAAAAAGCCTTTTATCTCCCCCGACCTCCAGTCCTCTCGGACCCCTCTGGTGAAATGCAAGCTGAGGCTTGTTAGCCTCTGTGGCTACGAATGCATCAACCCAGTTCGGAGCTGCAGCCTCCCCTGGATAGGTTTGCTGGGTTTACTGGCTCGCCCCTGGGGTGCTACAAGCAGTGACTAATCCCACATCATTTCCCCAGTGGAAACACAGAGTATGGATAGATGGGGAGGAGGAGGAGGAAGAACTGTACTATATATACTAGTGCGCTGTTCTGCTGAGCCAACTCTCTTTGACATTGCACCATCTTGTATGCAGCTGAATACAGAGCATCCAACATTTAGGTCACTGACTCTGATGTAATGTAAGTCTTAACACTTTCACATGTTCATTGTTTCTTTGCTGTAAATTAAATATTTGATGTTCGGGGTGTAGATTTAGGGTTTGAAACCCACGTCTGGGTCCCTCTACTCTGATCCACAGGCGAGACGAGATGCTGGTACCACTCAAGGTGACAAAATCTACATTTAGACCACAAATGTTTTGACTTCCAGAAACACATATCTCGTCTTTGTGCAGCAGCAGGGTCGTGGCTTCAAGGTTCTGAGGACCGAGTCCAGCAGCCGGTCTTATCAGCTCAATTACTGCAGTTCATTTTTACCGTTTGAGGAAAGAGAGCTAGCATCTCCACAGGCTAAGCAAACAACCCATTCCAAACAGGCAGGTGTAGAATGGGTCCATAGAAAAGGTTTCGATTGCACTGTGCAGGGTTATGTGCCATTCATTTAGACAGGGGTCTTACTTGATGGATTTAATCCACTCTTCCTTCTCCTCTGGCGTGGGTGCTGATATCCTGTACACCACATGGTTTCCCTCCACAACGCGGCCATCTGCCTCAGTCTTGCAGGCTTTGATCACCTGGCCCTTGTGATTGGGGTTGTAGAGCTCAAAACAGTTCTAAAGAGGGGGACAAGGAACAGGGCATCAACAACGTGCAGGGTTTTTGCCTTGACCGAGAAATGTATTTACAAAAAGGAAACATGTAATAAACACAGGAACCAAAGAGAAAACACACTTGACGTGTGATCTAAGGTGGAGGTCTCTAATGAAGCAACACTCACAGGTTTCCTGGGCTCCTCCACCTCCCTGATGCTGAGATTCTCCAGAGGGATGATCCCACGAGGCTCCTTGTCCTGATGGAGAGACGGATGAAGGCGAGAAACATGAGAAGAAGAAAAACACCCGACTGAACACAAGGGGAGCATGGCTGATGGAGAAAGTTAAAAGACGAGCAAAGACGAAAGAATAGAAAGAGAAGATCAGAAGAGAAGCAGAGGCAGAGGAATAGACTAGAGGAGGAAAGAGGAGACCTGACAAGAGCAGTGCATTAAGGAATCACTTAAGAGGAAGACGAGAGGGGAAGAAACATACAGAAAGGGAAGGACAGAGAGGAAGGAGAGGTTGAAATCCACGGTGACATTTGTGAGCATGGAAATCAACCCTGCTCACCCCTTTTCCTCTCACCCTCGCGGCCCTTTAAAAGAGCTGATAACGTGAGTGTGGAGCAGGCAGGCCAGAGGAAGGGACATAATGATAGCGTCCTCAAGGATAATAATAGGGGAGAGAGAGAGAACTGTGCTGAGGCAGCAGCTGACAGGGACACAGAGGCACAGATACAAATCTGTGAGGATGCACAAATAAACGTACTGGAGAACCTTAGAAACTGCCATTCCTTATAATCCCAGCATTTATTACGGAAGCTCAGAACTCATAAATGTCCTTCCAGCTTTACACTCAGACATAATGACATTAAAAAGGAAGAGAGACCGTTGTCATCTCATTTCGGTCTCATTTGCAACCACTTTTGTTAATCAAAACATCATCATGGGCGCGAGACTCACTGTTGTGTATTCAAAGTAGTAGAGGCAGTTGTCCGTCAGAATGAACCACCGTCGCTTCCAGGTTTTTACTCGGCCCCCTGACAGGAAGACAAAGAGGAGAAGGGAAGTGACACAAAGGCCACAGAGACAGACTCGCTGTCTCGCCATCAGGAAAAAAGAGCAGGGACGTGACCCTCGTTAACGAGGCCGACCAGCAGGAGTTTTCCTTCACTTGTGCATTTGGAAAAAACTATCTCATAACATCTTATAATGGTTCAAATATTCAGAAGTCAGAAAACCGAACTCAGAGAAAAACATACATTTTACATGATCGATTCTAGATGTTTGTTTGTCGGTTCACGGCTGTAATTCAATTTCCTGTGTATGAAAGGCTGCTTGTCATCAATCACATGAGAATATCATGTGACAATTAGACACTGACATGAACACATGCCACTGAAAGGTCGATGTCTGATTTACGTTTTAATATGGTATATCTAGTTTTCCAGTTCTGCTATATGTGAAATACGCCCTGTACTTTCTATTGGCTGACTATAGTTTACAGGGAATTTTCATATCAACGGAGCTGAAAAGAAATTTCCCATCTATAGACTGAGTTGATTTTGTGCTCTCCAAGAAGGAACGAATCTGACATTATTTCTGAATATGTTTTCAAGGTTTCAAGTTTTTTTAACAAATCATTTACTATTTGGCTGCACTTCATGTTTTGGTTTAACACGCATATGCATTTCTACCTTATGGTGCAGGTGTAGGGTCTCAGACATGAACGTGATAAAGAGAAATTATGAAAATACAGAGTCGCTTGTTCAAAGGAAACTGACGGAAACAAAGTGTGATCGCAATCGTCACCATCTCTCCCAATTTCTGAGCTTCGTTAACTAACAACTTGCTCCACTGATGAATTATTACTGCCACTGCTTATTCATTTTTTATCAAGCAACAGGATAAAACCTCTTTGGCTCGAAGGAGAGGGGAGCAAACAGCTCTTGATATGAACCTAATGTGGCACCTGGAGCACCCCTGAAGAAAAACATGCACACAAGTAAGTAAAAGAACTATGACACACACACAAACACACACCGAACCCCAGAGCAAGTTCACCACCTCACGTGTTAACTTGTGCAAAATACATCTGAAGTAAATCAGAGAGGTGAACATTCAGCACGTTGGGTTGAGGCAGGATTCGGCCTCTGGCAGCAGAGGCTCACGCTGGAGAGAACCTTGCTGGGGACACTGAGGAAGCTCTGGTAGTGGGATACATGTGCCAAGTGTGTGCATGCAGACAATGGGAAATGCATGCACAAGCACACACGTCCAAAAATAAATCATAAGACGAAGACATTCACTTGAGCAAGCACAAGCAAATTCTAATGATATCCCCAAAGTGTGTGTGTGTTCCTGATAAGTTCCTCTGTGCACTAAGCATCCCTCACGGTCACAACACTTTTCTCTGCAGCATTTCCTTCCTGTTTTTGTGGCGCCTTACATGAGCCTATATGGGCCACACGTTAATTGCCAAAGCCTCGTTACATTTCAATAGACTCTGGCTATTGAATTAGCGCGGCCCCGAAATTTCCGCTCCAAACAGAGAGATTTGCTAAAAAGGGATTTATTTCTTCACAACCCCCAGGGTTTATTTTTAGAGAGTTACATTAGAAATGTTATAGTGATAACTGGTGTGGGAAATGGCTCCAGGGAGGAGGCCGACTAAAATGTAATCATGTTAGGTCTGTGAGCCTCAATGGGGCTATTTGCATTCATACTCACTGGTTTGATGAGACTACAGAGACATTACAGGGAGTTAAAGGAATGTGCAGGTCAAAGCTGTGTGTGTGTGTGTGTGTAAATGTAATTATAATCTTAATCCCCTCCAGTGAGTTTGCCCTTCAACCTTTGACAAACAATAATCAGTAAACTACATCATTTTATGTCCGATAATCAATCCACCTTTAATTAAACATTAAATAAATAGCGCCTCTCTAAAAATGTTTTTAAATGAAAGGTGATGAGATGCTCTGGTGGTATGTGAAGAATGTTGGAACAGCAGGAATTTGTTTTTTTTTTGTGCTGTGAACTGCAGAGCGGTGGAGCGAGGTCCAAATCAAAAACACATGCAAACAAACAGAAACATGTGCAAGAGACAGAGCCGGAACAAGAACAATAACTGCATTGCATCATTGGGAAAGCATCCCTGGCACACACTCCCACGCACAAACACACAACTATTGAACTGCCTGTTTTGTTGTTGTCTTTTTATGAAAATGCTTCAAACCTAACCCGAACTGGAGCAGACAGAGGTGACAGAGGTGCACCTACATCCATTCCAGGCCAGTGTCACAGTGATTAGAGGCTAATAAGACAGAGCCATGTATGACCGGCGTCCTCAGCCACTATCCTGCAATTTATCTCCTCGTCCAGCTGTGAGAATAAAGCCAGGATTGTAGAGAAAAATGCGAGACTAACCAAATAAAGTCAATTTAATCCAGGATGTATTGCATCCTGTCAGCAGGGGAATGTGCAGAGAGCCACACTAACCTAATTTGAGCAGCCAGCCCTCTCTGTCTGGGTTGAAGAACGTGTGCGTCAGGTCGTTCCCATCATCCTCTGGGATCTTAAAGGGTTCACTCTTGATGCTGTCGTATAGATTCTGCAGAGAGAGAGAGAGAGAACAGATAAGAAAATGAATGGTGCATTAAACACAACATGGACCGATTCAATTCGAATGTCAAAGTGATTCACACCTCGACAACCGGGTGAAACTTTAACAAGTGTTTGGGGCACTTTGGTACAGAGGTAAGTTACAGTCAGTATATCAACTTGTTTTTGTTGTTTTCTCACACAGGGCTCAGACATTTTTCGGATATGTCACCAGGGGGCTGGGCAGGGAAAAGTTCCTGTGCGTTTTCACATACAGCCCCCCCCCCCCCCCGGAAGATTTCACCAAAAATGTCCAGACTCGAGTGCTCGTCTGAAAGCAGGTTTTGATATCACAAAAGGTCGTGAGCATCCTTATCAAGGCACAGATCTTATTCCGCTGAGCTGCAACGTGTCGATTGGTGAGGAGTGACTCCCTGGGTTTCATGGTGGAAAAACCTACAGGCCATACATGCCACTTTTAATTCTCAAAACTTCATGTTTTACCAACACGTTCTATCAAGCTTGCATTGCGTTACAAACATTTGTGAACACTGATGATGTAATAAAGCGAAAGCTCTCACCCTGAGTAGATCCTCTGGGAGGTCCCCCCCCTCATTGATCCCTCTGTTCATGGAGATGAAGCGCTCCACAGGGGGCTTGTCTCTGACGTTGGGATTGTGCAGGCTGGTGTTCAGCATAATGATGGCAAACGATAGGACATAGCAGGTGTCTGTGGGGGGAATTACACAGAGTGTGAGTCAAAAACATAAACTACAGCACAGCCGTGTCTGCCGATGTGGAAACATCTTTTTTGCTTGCTTGCAGTTAATGGAACTTTGTGGAAATGGTGACAAAATATTGATCTTGTGGTCTTCAATTGTTGATTGTTAATTTCTTTATAGTTACAGAATGAAATTGAAAACATGTTTTAAACAAGCAGAGGCTGAAAAGTGGTGGATATTCAACTCATTTATTCTAAAAGTATGATAAGATAAGATATGAGAGCACCAATGATTTGTGATTAATTAGACAGAAATTAATGACCATCACAAACACACACACACACACACAAGTCATGAACTGCTTCACATCATAACTCCTGGGATTCGTCCTCCACCTCATCCACCCACACACTTCCTGCCCCAGTCAACATCCTCAGCTCTGCGATTTACTGCCCAGCATGCACCAGTTCTGAGAGATGACCAATAACTTAGTCTGGGTGTGTCTCCACTGCAGCACATCAATATTCATGACCCGAGCTGTCACCTGTGTCCTCAACACTCGCTCGGTTAACACAGGAGCAGCCTGACAACGTGCGACGGGGGCCAAGACTCCACTAATGACCTCTATTGACCCCTGATCAATTTCATTATCACGGCTGGAGACACGAATACTGATTACAGTGCGATTGGTGGGCAGGCTTCTAGCAACCGTGGAAAAATTGAGAAGTAAGTGGACTGTTGGTGACGTTCAGAATGAGAACAAGAAAATAAACAGGTTTTCCGGCTGTGGAGTGAGACACTGTTTATCAAATGTAAGAAGTCCAAACAGGTCCAGCTGTCTAACGAAGGAAGACAGACCGTCAGGAGCATTGATCTGAGGCTGAGGTGGTCTGGCTCGCCCATGTTATCTGTCCTGGACTGTCTGGCTCAGTCTGACTCATATTTCTGCTGCTCTGTGTGTGTGTGTGTCTTTGTGTGTGTGTGTGTAGTACCTGTGGACTGGAAGACTCCAGGATTGCATTGGCAGTACCTGGAAGCAAATGCCTCCATCATGCGATCAATCTTCTGGGCTTCGCCAGGAAGTCTGAAGCTCCACAGAAACTGCCTGTTACAGCAGGAACAGAGGGAGACAAAACTATTTAACATGTGAAATATTGATGTAAATGAGTTTAACAGTAATTAACAAGTCTTCGATGGAATAAATCAGAGAACCTATGGAAAAACAGAACTTTTTAGACATTATAATAACTAATCATAATATCAACAAGAATCTTTTACCTTTATTAGCAACAAAGAATAGCTGCTGGAACATTTTTTTGAGGGAAGTGAATTTTAGGGCTGTCAATATGCATGTTTCTTCTTTTTCATTCCTGATAAGAGTCAGATGAGCGAGCATGACACGCAGGTTTGCCTGACACATCTTTGACATTTAGCAGGGTGTCGTCTGAGCGCCCTCCATAACCTGTGGTTACCCATAACCCCCCTCTCTACGTACACCCACAGAGATGTTTACATGCATCTTTGGAGAACCATAATTCCAGGCTGAATACTGACATTAGCGCTTGATGATTTCAGCCTCTGATTCATTCCTGTGCACAGGCGTTTCACCCTGGATCAATTTTTGCCGCAGCTCAATATGATGTCATCCCACAGTTCAATGCCTCGGCCAATCAACTATTTTTAGGATGTTTTTTCGTAAGATGCTTAGTTGCTGTAAATCTACTCTTCGCCTGACAACTGTCGAGATGATTTCAAGTAAAGAAGTGAGTGTTTTTAAATCCAAATGTGCTTGAGATGATTGTAATTTTAGGACTTTGAGTCTGAAATAAAGATAAACTTACTAGTTCCATCTACAAAATCACACTTTTGGCAGCTCCAAAACAACAGTTGGACTTTACTGCCACTGGTTTTATAGAGGGGTGAAGAAGAGGTTATTTCCAGTACTGTTCGGTTAGACTCTGTTATGCACTTATATTGGATCATTATTTGGCATCATGTATCAGGAAAAATTGTATCAGAAATCATAAGCTTTCCTTTGTCACTCACCTTAAGGCTTGTACGAGGTTGAGGTCCGCAAACTCATGAAGCTCCACAAATGCCTGGAGGACCTTGATGTTGAAGTCGTCCCTGGAGGAGAGGACGGACACATTCAAATATTTTAACTCCTCTCTCCAAACAGAAACAGACTCTTCACTCCTCTTATCTCCATACAAGCAGGGTACAGCGACTGTTTCACATTTTTTGGGGCCAAGTTGAAAACTTAATCGCTGTGGCCCGGTCACAGCACCAGTTTCAGACAGACAGCCCCAGTGTGGGCTGAGGCAGGCAGCGTGAAATCCCCATTGTTTTGACTGTCCTGTCCTCATTGATTCTTCTTCGATAAGAACCACATGTCTGCTCAGATACTTTATTGGCACCGTCTCCCTCATCGCTGCTCTGGTCCATAAATCCAGACTATCAATTTCCCGGGGCTTTATACTCACATCTGAGCACATGCAGCGCCGATCGGGCACAGAGATGGGGAGCGGAAAAAAATAGAAAGGTGGACGGAAAACAGAGGGAAAACTGGAGAGCTCACCGTTCCCCCAAGTAGTCCCCGATGACCGTTTTGTTGAGCCCCTCGCCTTTGTAGAGGAACTGTGCAATGTCTTCCGGAGTGTGCTGCAGAAGATCATTCTCCAGAAGAAACTGGATTCCCTGTTTCAAAAAAAAGAAAGAGCGCACACTTTCATTTCAATTATCCATTAATAACACTGACGGACGGCTTGGAGAATTTCATTTGTTCAAGAGGCCCAATCAAATCATGAAACCATAATTCAACAGTTGTATGGATTCTGGGAGTTCAGGGTGGGGCCTGACCTTTTTTGGGTCCATGTTGAACTTCTTCCTGCCCATGGCGATCTGTTTGTTTCTCTGTGTGGTTTTGCTGCAGGGAAATAAAGCACAGGAACGTCCATTAAATAACCGTGAAGGGTGTGGTGATGTCCTCAGGCTGCTGTGTTTGGTTCACTAAGTCAGTTTTTGATGGTTCGTGCAATACATGATGTGACGTTGGTTATTTACGACAGGAGAAAAACTGATAATACCTTATGAATTACGCACACGTGATTTTTTGTTAATCAACTGTGCTGCATCACTGTCTTTATTGTACCCCACCTGCAGCCTGGTGCTCACTCTGTATGCAGCCCGCAGGGAAATCTCCACCTATCTGTGTCTGTTCCTATGTTTCCTGTGTGCCCAAAATATCCTGAGCCCCTTTCCCACCTGCATCTCAGACTGTGAACACACTCATACAACACACACAAACACACACGCGTAGTTTGGAACCCTCTAGAAAAAGACCGTTTGGCTCATGTTTTGTCAGGGGACGCTCCCACTTCGCTCCTCAAACAAAAGGGGATTAACACACAAACGGCACACACACACACACACACACACACACACACACACACACACACACACACACACACACACACACACACACACACACACACACACACACACACACACACACACACACACACACACACACACACACACACACACACACACACACACACACACACACACACACACACACACACACACACGACAGGTGTGAGGCGCACAGCGTAAACAACTATATATCTGTAAAGAAGACAATAAAGTATGATGTAGAGCTGTAACTATGAGTCAATTAACTGATTTGTCAATTGACAGAAGAAAAGTATTCACATAGTACACAAGAGTCAGTGGTGGAGGAAGTACTGAAACATTTTACTTATTCGTTGATATTTGCACCCTGAGAATACAAATTTGCAGTTTTATTAATGAATGCAGGAAAAAGGAACCGAAAGGAACTCGCCTCTCCCCCACACAGGTTAGCTGCTCAATCTCAGTCATGACCTCTGCGATCTCAAACTTCAGCCGCTGCAAAGAAGAAAACAGGAAAATAACTCTTGTTCCGTACATTAAAAATTGTGTTTTATTACTTTTTAATAGAAAGGCCGTGAGGGGAGGAGGTAAACACTCGGAGGATTGTCATTTGATGATGATGGTTATTTGATGATGATGGTTACATAAGATTTAATAGCGAAGAGCATCCAGACGAAAGGTTCCCTTTCAGTTACAGTGGGGTCTGGTCGATGCGGTTAAAATCAATATTACACAATTTTAATAGGATCATCTCATGAGGGTATTTTTTGTCTTTATTAGACGCAGGATCGTTAGGAGGCGACGGGAAAGGTCTGATAGGATCGAATCTGGACGTATG
Source organism: Platichthys flesus (assembly GCF_949316205.1). Taxonomy (NCBI): domain Eukaryota; kingdom Metazoa; phylum Chordata; class Actinopteri; order Pleuronectiformes; family Pleuronectidae; genus Platichthys; species Platichthys flesus. The sequence goes on from NC_084960.1 coordinate 7,865,314, forward strand.
CTGAGTCTATGCACAGGGAAAACCCATTAATCAAACTATGTTCAATAGGTAACATTATTCAGCAGAGCTTCAATAACACTTTCTATTGATTTAGGGTTTGCCAAATATAAGTGATTTAGAACGATTTGATAATCCAGCCATAATATCTAATAACCGTCTGCTGCCGGAACAAATAAAATCTAATTCATGAACTGTTACTCACTTCAATATCATCCAGCAGCTCTTTTTTCCTGCGTCGTATGTTCGACAGCTCATCTTTTTCCTCCAAAGACAGGTCCTCGGGAACTGGAAAATACAGAGAGAGGGGAAAAATTGAAAGAGTATATGTGTGAGAGATAGAGAGAGAGCGAGAGAGAGAGCGAGAGAGAGAGACAGAGAGAGACAGAGAGAGGAAGGGGGGCAGGGTTGTGAGGATGGATTAAATTAATTCACCTTCCCACTAGCCAGGCAGAGTCACAGGGATTAAGCCTGACAGTGCATTCCTGTTCAATGAATCCACGGCAGAGATATTAATCATGACCTAAATTAACAGACTAACCGACAGAGTTGTCATTTCATTTTGAAACATTGGATTGAACACGATATGCTGCAAACCTCGAACATGTATTTGTGGCCTTGTGTTACTCCCCCTTTCATATCTGTCAAATAAGACACCACCGAGGAGGAGAACATGGGGTCGAAAGCAGAAGATGGCGACAAATGGACTGAAGTTGTGGAAGAAGTTCGATCTGTTTTATTGTCAACTTGAGGACCACCTGGCGAATGGGAGTCCAATATTCCCAATCTTATCGCTCTGGTGCTTTGTGGTTGTAACAACTCCTGAGGGAAATAACTGGCTCTTCAGCTGCTCCACACATGTGCAGTTGGGGACCTGGTAGTGTCAAAGCCATGGAGACGACTTGGAGGGGGACATGAACATTTGAAATTGAGAAGCCCATTTGTTTTTGAGACATCCAAAGTATTCCTGTAGTGGAGATTGGTGATACCAGTCTCGCCGCTCTCTACCATTTTCTCTGGCGGAGTCTACCAGGAAGCTGAGGAGGAAGAGAGATGTGCAGATATGATTCTCAGTTCGTACGTTGTATGATAACCATCAGCTATCATAGCGTGAAACCTGTGTGCCGCTGCAACACTAGAGATCGTACAGGTGTATCTAATAGAGTGGCAACGGAGTGTAAACAGTGTTACGTATGTACAATACACAGCAGCTGGTGGGAGCAGATGATAAAAAAAAAGCCACATGTCATTTCTCGTGAGAGCTTTTTTTCAAACCAAATTAAAACCACAGAAACTTCCCTGTTGAAAGCAGATGATTTCCATGAATAACATCCTGTGTGTTTGACACGCAAACACACACACACACACAGACCTCTGACCATCTGGCGAGGCCCGCCCCCTCAAATATTGGCTTTCTGATCGTCAACTCCCGTCAAGCCCTTATTTGTGGTAATTAACACTGCGCAGCACATCACACATGTTTTACTGCATGAGCTCACACACACACTGTATGCACAGGTGAGCACACATGATCCACTGTATGCATACACAATTTGCACTTCACACGCATGACATGTATTTTATCCTACACTGAAGCGTTTCCCCTGAGCCACCTACTTATCCTTCATTTACCCGGGCCACGGCAACCTCCCCCCCCTCCCGGACCCGTCGGAGGACCTCCCCCATTTTCCTCCACACATCAGAAAAAACAGCAATCCATTTGAGAGCGAGCTGACAGGAAGTAGGTCATTTTCACATGGAGCTCCTACGCTGTCTCTCTCACACACATACACATGAACACACTCCCCCCTCTATCACTCTCTTTTTCCGCCCCCACCCCAGTGCTTGAAGTGGGGGTGAAAGCAGATTCAAATCCCCCAACTGAATCATACCGCTAAGCAGCTTTGCAATTCAGACCTTTTTTTTTCTCCCCGAATATAAATAATGGAAAAAGAAAAGTATTTCTAGTTAGATTAAGTTATTTCTTCTCCTCTTTATCTATCTATCTGCTGCATCTCTCTCCCTCACTCCCTGGATCAATCCCTGTGCCCCGTCTTGCTCTCTGAGACAAAGTGACAGAAGAAGCATGGATCATTAGGTTATTATGTTCTGAAGGCACGGAGCGCGTGTTATCACAGACGAGCAGCCAGTCAAGAGAGCAGGGATCCAGAAGGTTGTAGATGGCTTCTTTAACTGTGTGAGCATTGGTCTGTGTGTATGTGTCTGAGTCTGTGTGTGTCTGTGTGTTAGAGATGGTCTACAAACTTCAACAAGACGATGCAAAAGAAGAAAAAAAGATGAGAGAAAGGAGTAGCGTGTAAAATAATTTGTATAAAGCGAACACAGCTTTTAAATGAGCATGCAGCGGTGCAAATTCTATAAGATGCTTGATATCAAGAATTTGTCAGGATAGACCATAGTATTTTCCACTGGTTTGACGATTTTATGATAGAAACCAGCACAGCCAAAATGTAAAACAATAATTATTTGTTGCATTGTTTGTTAGTGATGAAATGTGGATTGTAAAATGCCTTTAATACGAGGATAAGCTGCTATTGATTTGATCCATGCTAGTGCAGTGCCCATTCTAAACCTGCCTGTTTGGGTTAGACCAACAATTAAAGAGCTGCAGCAGGACTTTGATTCTTCAGTTCAGGTTCTGCGTACCGAGTGGAGCTTCTCTGAACTTTGGATAAACAGGTGAACAGCTCTGCGTGCAGCAGCGGTGGCTTCAGGGTCTTTGAAATACTTTTACACTCCAGGTGAACAGTCTGTGAGGCTAAGGAGGATAGGAAGAGACAAAAAAACTAAAAGTTGGGAAGGGACCATGTCTGCGAGTCAGAGAAACATTGACTCTAAAGGATGCTGTGAATGCCAAGCAGCAAAGAAATAAAAGACTTTGGGAACAGACACCAGCACCACCAGACATCTTCACACTTGCTGCCTCCTATGCTTTCTGTTCTTGGCTTCAGTTAAGGAGCCTCATAAAGCAGCAATTGTGGAGCAAAGAGACCCTGCAGGCAGCCTACGTCTGTAATGCGCAAAACACTCCTCCATCCCTCCTACTCCGGCTGAGAGAGCTCGGCCTGATCTGCAGAACGGGACAAAATTGTCTGAGGGGACGGATTCTGTTTCGGGTCACAGTCCCCCCCCCCCCCCTGCTGTGTCCCCAGAGTAACCTGAAATCGTTGTGAGGGCTGCTACTACTGACAGGACATCTGATGCATTAAACATGAAAGTGTATATTTCCATAGAGTTTCCCTCCTCGGTAGAAAAATCCATATCATATTATTATATACAAAGATGTCATGCTTAGCCCCAGGCATAGCCACATAGAATATCAATGCAACAACACTCAGCTTTTTCATATGACGACTTAGGGGTCTGCTGTTCCAGTTATAATCAATACATCACATAACTGCCTTCATGAGAATGCATGGCTGACTGACCAGATGTTCTCAGAAAGACACAAGGTTCAGAATTTTCTAAACTGTAAAGCAGCCGGGTCAACAACATCATCTGGGTTCAAGGGAAAGGTCACAAACCAACGTGGCACTAAGGCAGCAAGAGAAAGGCAGCATTTACTAAAGCTGCTTTTACAACATGCACTTAACTCTGGATATTTTTCCTGAAGTTTTCTGAAGGGGCCTTATGTGAGAATGCAAATGTCTGAGTAAGTTGCTCTGGATATTTAAAAATAAAAGCTTTTCCTGCCAGTCCCCTAGTAAAATGATCAGAATGACAAGGCGCTTATACGGAGATGACGCAGACGAGGATGTCAACTTGGAAAACCAAAAGATTCGAGAGTTTTTTTTTAAGGGCAGATTCAAGATCTTTATTGTCAAATGCACAACAATAACATTAAGCAGTCGCTGGCAATGAAATGCTTGAGTCACAGGCTCTCTTCCATCAATGCTGAAGTAATTACAACCTAAAAAAAAAAATTGAAATAGTATAAAATAGAATAAAATAAAATATCAACATTTAAAATAGAAAATAATATATTTATATATATCTAAATATATATATTTACAGATGAAGAGAGAAATAAGATAAAACAACAATAGTGCAATTTGTGCAATAGTGCAAATATGCCACGGTGCTGGTTTGGTGGAGTTATTGCAGTTCAGAGGAGTTCCTCCCCTGAATGCTACAAATATTATCCTGTTGTTCTGACCGAATCTGACCCAGACAATCTACCCTTCTGCTTACCTTATTTGTGAAAAGACAAAAATCCCTCTCTGGTTTTATAGTAATTAGGTCATTGCCAGATCTGCTCACAGTTGATACACATCATAATTAGCCAGCCTTACTGCCCAAATCTCATTACTCCGCTCTAACTGTAACCTACTGTATGACTTGCCCTGATATAGACAGACATAGGGATCAAGAAAAGGAAAAGAGATCACAAGCAAGTGATTCATGCCGCTGAAAACAGAGGCTGCGTTTCAGGTCCACTCATAATGCATCATTACACTTATATAATCTCAATGATGATCTTCGTTGGCGCCAGTGAACTCTGTCTTGGTTACTACAAAGAAGAACAAAGGAAGTCAACGGTTGATGTGGTTGGATGTTGTGTTAGTAGCAGCGTTGACCCTGTACTCACTGATAACTGAACACTACTCAGGGGTATGAATAATACATCGGCCTGTTCCTCATTCCATTTATGTGCATCCTAGCAAGATGAGATCAGCCCTGAGACAGTTCACCGTCTGATGCTTGTGGAGATTGAGGATAGAATAGGGTCTGATCATCTGATTCTAATGGCAGAAAGCCAAAGATAAAGGATTAAACGTCTTTGAGAGTCACATCTTTCCAGGATCCAGGGCAGCAGAGCACATGGACTTGCACATATATCTCATGTTCTATTGAGGAATGTTTGGTGAATAGTCAGCTCGCAGGCTCTAGCATGAGACACTTCAAATATCCTATCACAACGAATCTGTCCTAAAGTTTTTGATTAAGCTCTAATCACTGCATTTGAATCTAGCTTTGAATAAGGGCTTGTGTGATGCTTTCAAAGACACTCTGGTGAAACACTTTATTTTTTAGGTCTGTTATCAATAATTTATTGGAAGTTTCCTGGAAAGAATCTTGGTGCTGGGTCCTACATTGAGGAAAAAACATTCACATTTGAATGCTGAGCTCACCTGCTATCCAACTCCCAAAATTGGCTTGACTAAGCATTTTAAAAAGAATGAGCACAGTATGATTCTTTCTTGGAAACTTCCCTGTGTTTCCGAGAATAATCTGAATTTACATAACCACACAGTAAAGCACCAACTCCAATTTTTAAGATTCAGCTAACTAAACACTGTCGGATTTTCTAGCCAATTAGCTGAAACTACAGTACAAAGCCTATTACACCAATCAAATGTTAGTAAATCTCATTTCTGCTAAAAACTCCCCTCAAGAAAAACTAAGAGTCAACAAGAAAGCCAGTAAAACCCTTCCTGACTTTCACCGGGCTCGGAGAGGGACAATGGACGGGACGTCTCCTGGGATTAGGAGCCGTCTTCCCGTAACAATAGCAACCATGTAAACAAGTGGAAGCCGTTCCCACCACCGGCTAATGAGGGAGCACTTACGCAAGTTCACAACACTAGGACTGTGGCGGGGCTGCTGCTGCAAATACGTGCAACCCAGCTGAGTTAAGAGTGATGCAAGAGAGTAAGTGTGTAAGAGCCAGTGACACTGACAAATAAACCACTAAAGGACTAGGTGTTTACATTCTCGTCAGTGTATCGACTCTGCACATACAACCGGGATGTTTCACAGGTGAAAATATAAGACAATTATATCCGTTCTGACATAATCCTTTCACAAAACAAACCTCTTTTCCTGAATAAATTACATACCACACCTCCGTTTCCTCACTCCAGTGCCCATGATGACTGACGTGTGTGTGTGTGTGTGTGTCCAGATGATGGTCAGTGTGTGGCTGCCTGCCCTTTCTTTTTTTCCAGCCTCTTTCCTGCTCATGTAAGCTGCAATCGTGGCTGGTAGGTGTGAAGTAATTGTATTTTCCCCACGGCGCTACGCCTACTCACCGCTCTCAAGTATGCACAGACACAGACACAGAAAAAGCATGAACGCTCACACACGGATTCTGCCTCTGACAGTTTCTGCCTCTTGACAGGTGACAGTAGAGCAGGATGGAAATGGCCCACATTCCTCCTACTGCAACCACTCAGTCTGGTCCGACTGGCTCCCTGTGCACCTCCTCTAGTCTTATCGCCCTCTTTTTATCCATTTATCAGCATTTTTTAGATATCTTAAATCTCCGCTGCATCAACTCCCTCTCTTTTAGGGAAGATATCCATTCCAACTCAAACTGTTAGCCCTCATGATAATAAAATCAGGCCCATCCTCACTTCACAGAGCCTTGAGGATATTTATGACAAGGGGGTTTTGCACTGCATTTCCCATAAGGTCTCAAATCAGTCCACTCACCTTTCCAGTATCTGCTATATAATGAGCCTGGGGTAGTAGCACTCGGGTCTTGAGTTCAATTCAGTGAGTTATTTTTACCAAAAACTCTATTCTGAGGTTTCTTCTTCACAACTACCGACTATGAATGTGCCCTTTTGACTAACTCTACCTTTTCAATACATCACAACCCAATAAATACGCTGCAGTAACAACTCACATTCATTTTTTCCGTTCTAATATGAAGAAACAGTCCAAAAGCTTCTTATTAATGGTCACCGTCTCCCTTCACATTAATAGAGACTAACAAGATTTGAGAAGTTTCCTGTTCGCCTCGTGATTCTGTCTTTAAATCACATTGATTTCAAACATGCGTATAAAAGTAAGTGTGATTTATATCTTTATTTTGTCAGGAAACAAATGTCTAAAACGGTGGAATTTAACATCCTGCCAAACGAAACAACATCATGTTTCACTTATCCCCCAAATCAAACTGTAAGCTGCTCTTTTCTCTTTCGAATGCACGTCTACAAAAGATCAGTTGAGGTTTCAATGGTACTTTCCTGACTTAAAGATATTGCATTAAAGTCATCTTGATACTGCTCTCATTCTATACTTATATAATTTTCATCTAAGTTTAGTAAATTAGCATTAGCTATTAGCACTAAAAGCTAAAGAACAGCTGATCGAGGTTGCTAAAATTCATATTATGGTTTTACCTGATGATAACTTATAAAATAACAATACAAATTATCGTGTGTAGGGAATCGTGAATGTCTGCAGCTTAACACAGGTCATGTCAATCAATCACATGGCAGTGGATTCTCTCAAAATGACATGAAAGAAAAATCCAGGGGATCAATGAATTCAATTAGAATAGATGACAAATCCATCCAGGAGAGGCTGAGATATGTCACAGGTTAAGTGGGGCAGCGAGAGGAAAATCACAGTCAGTAGAAACGCCTTGAGCATGTTGCTGTTGCTAAAGACAATAACAGAGGTTAAATTACACCATCATATCTCGAGAACTGTTCGTCTTATCGGCTTAACACTTGGAAAATATATTTCTTAGGGCCCAAGGAAATACAGTGTTGAATTTGGTGCAATTTGGACACACAATACGTTAAATATTAATAAAATTTGAACAAACAGTGCGTCACCGTCTGTGCAGTAATGGGGGCTGTGTGGCGTGCCTTAACAGGGAGTACATTTTTCATGTTTTTCCCTTTGCTTATTTGTTCACCTCAAAGAAATTACATTATTCCAACGCTGCTGCAGTCCCTTGTTGTCAGCTCTCATCGGAGAAGAGAGGCATCCACAACATCTCCTTTATGAAAAATTACAATGAAAATCGGGGGTTACATCAAACACGGCTGTTTGAATCTTCAAAGCCTCGATAACGCGTTCCCTTTGAAACAACCGTCTCTTCACAGAACCCGTTGCTGTCACTTATTCATGAGCGAGTGCTGCGTTGGCCAAATTTCACCCTCAAAGAAAACGCTTCCTCTTCCCTTTGGTTGTAGAAACCCGGCCTCTGATTGGTTGAGTTTTGGGGTCATCATCAAGTGTCATCATATCCTGAGACAGATTAGTAAAGTGGTCTTGGCAGCAGGGTCCCGTGTTTGTTTCATTTTGCCTCAACTACCAGTGTGACAGTGAAACAAGGTGGTCCTTCATTTCCTTGTTGATCTTACCTCACGTGTCGTTTCCACAACAACAAAACACAGATAATCCCACACTTTGTCTAGACAAGATATTGCCTAAACGGCCGAGGAGTCAACTGTTACACAATAACAGCAACTCTGAAGTCAAGACGCCTGCAAGTGTAACTAAGCCCTGAAGAATTTGATGTTTGCTAGGTGAACAGTCAGATCTGTTGAGACAGCAGCAATGCCAGTATCAGCACAATGTCACTTTTCCCTACCAGCATGCATGACTAATCACAGGACAGCCCGAGTGCTGGACAGAGCAGTTTACAACCCTATAAAATCCCACTTACAAACCAAATAGTGGAAAGTGAGTCAAATAAACCTGGTCTCCAAACCTGGCAGTCGGGGTAACAAAGATCAATCTCAGGGGTCCGATGATGAGTCACAAAAATTTCTGCTTATTTTTAGCCAAGATGGTGAAATCTGTCATTCGTTCCATCACTTTGCTCCAAACTGAAATCTCTCAACAACAATATGGATTGCCATGAAATTTAGCAGTATCGTCTCAAATGCCTCATTCAACAAGAAACTTTGGGGGTTTTCCAACTTGAGGCCACAGTGTATCCTGGTCTTCATGACATAATTTATTATTCTGTGTAACTTTTGTGTCTCGGTGTATACATACATCAGTGCATACTTTTGCTGGATCTGTTTTTGTGTCTTTTCTGCTGTCTAATGGTGGTGTGGTTATTTTTATCTTATTTGAATGACCTGCACTGTGTATGATGAGCCACGAAGTCACTTCCTTAAATCTGCCAGGCCATATACATGTCTTGTTCTTTCTTCTCATCACGTTTTTAACTCTGATGAATACCAGTGGGCTTCAACACGTATGAAGCATTTTTTAAATCTTTTGTCATGGATTAGCCCTTTTTCTTTCCTTTTGGGAACAACTTTAGTGACGATCTCACTTTTCCATAAGCGCCCACATCAAGTCAAAATTTTAACTTGAGCAATACTTAGCTGTAAAGTTAATCGACCTGCTAATCCAAAGCTAGTGACTAATGAATAAATTCCATTTTAACAGCAAGCAGTTTGAACCGCAGCCCGACTATAAAACACCATGAGGCTGGAAGTGAAGCTGGCCACTGAGCTGTGAAGCTGTATAGTTTGAAGAGGCCTCCAGAAACTTTTAGCGGGGCCTCTGGAAGATTCCCTACAGTCCCATCACACTCTGGAAATATTCGTCTCTTTGGCCCACAGTGTGATATGGAGGCTCTGAGCAGACAGGCAGAACTTGCACGTGACTGACAGACAAACACTTTGGAGGAGGCTGCAGCACAGACTGTTTATATCAGGCTCAGGCCTTAAATCTGGGAAAGAGAAGTGCAGAGATAACCGACAGACAGGGAGAGAGAAGCAGGACGATGGAGAGACGCTCCAGCTGCCAAGTCGGACTCCACTTCTCCTTCTGCTCTTCCAAGACAGCAGGAAGAAGAGTAGGCGGATGAGGAGGAGGAGAGAAGGGCGGAAAAAATAGTTCAGAACAGAGTTAAAAACCTGAGCAAGGATTTCTTTACTACACAAAATGTGGGTGTTTCCGCTGAGACCATCACTGTTCTCCCAAAGTTCTGTGCAAAGGGGATTTCCAGATCATGATCTGTGCACAGGAGGCCTTTCTTTAGACCCAACATGACTATGACTCTATAGCTGCAATACAGAGGAGCACACTCTTGTTTGGGTGACCTTAATAGCACAGCCGATTTAGCCTTAGCATTGCCTTAACAGTTGTCATTATTAGTCAACCGTTTCCTACAAATATTCAGTGAAATGGTTTCGCCTAATGCGTCATGGAGAAAATGTGATAGCTGTGGGGGTTTTGTTCTCAGAAGTTGTACAGATGGGGTTGGGGGTCGACGTACACAGTGAAGACTACATCTTCATCCCCAAACCCCTTGGTTCAATGTTCAGCCATTCATATAGAAAATAATCTTGTTATGTCGCATGTCACTGTGGACTTACATCCAATATCAAAGACCTTGATTTTTACCAATACCTTCCTAAACAAAACTACACAAATATAAACGATGTGACTTTGTACTTATATTCTCAACGAAAAAATACATAATTTCAAGTTTAACAGTATCAATAGCTGCATCAATAGAATTTATTTTAACTTGCTCCAATCAATTTGACATTTAAATCAGCTACATATTGCAAAGTCTGTTTACCTTAAGGTGCTATAAATCATTATTTTTGAACAATGTGACAATGAGAAATGGATTTAATCGTATTGATGAACCTACATTGATCTATCATCACCTATCAGGAGTCATACAGGGAAAATGCAAGAAGAAAAACTGCCATGAAAAAGATATGAAAAGAGCGACAGCGGCAGACAAGACGTGTGGCTGGCTCCAAATCCAGCTTCAGTCTCCTGCACTCCCTCTTCACATACAAGTGCCCAAAAATCTTTAAAGCATTTTCCGTGTCACATATTTGAATATCAAGAGTTATCATCTAACTGAGAACGACTGGTTTCCTCTTCTTTTGAGACACCGGAGGAGAGAGGGAGAGAAGTGCTGGGTGACAAGTGTTTAACCATGTACTTCTGCACATGTATGACGACCACATATCTCCCGGGAGCGTCAGCAGTTGAGAGCAGCTGATGTTTTCAATATCACTGACTGACATTTCCACCCAGAGGGAAAAAAGGACTCATTATTGCTTGAGTTATGTTATCGACTCTAGTCCATTTATGAGGATAGTAATGACAGAGTGTTCATGTTCCTCTGGTCACATTGAATGATCAAGAGCCGGCGACAAAAAAAGCTTTCCTTTTCTTTTCAAGGTGAGCTGAAGTACATGTTCCCGCCGATGATGACAAAAATCCAACATGACAGCGGTCAAAGAGGAGATTAAATATGTGTGTGAAGGAACTTGTGCCCGAGAGCTGCTGCAAATCACTCACCTGCTGAGAAAGCCCCCAGGGCCAGTGTGTGAGTGTGTGTCACAGTGGTCGTGACCCAGTCAAAGCCCCACCGGACGATTAATCATACCGGATCATCATCTAAAGGAGCACTGACATTGATGCATCATGAGTTACATGTTGTGAGAACATGGACAGGTGACATGGGGGAGAAAGTGTGTGCATGTGTGTGTGTGTCTTTGTGGAGGGGGGGGGGCTCCTTAAGTACAGCAAAGCGTCGAGCCAACATCTCTCCTGCAGAAGGACATTTCCGCTGCCCTGGTGGAGTCGTCTGGATACTGTCACCCTGACCTGCCCTGTCAAGGCTGTTCACGTTATATTTCACAGTCCTCACTAAAGCAACAATAGCCGCCATATGTCTGATTACAATTAAACTATTCAAGGGTCAGGGCAAAGGAAAGGAGCCTAGAAATAGGGAGTGAGCAGCAGAAAAACTATATACTATAAAACCAAATGACTGACTGTCTTGGGAATAGAAAACACAAGGAGGAGGGCATCTCTCTTTTTCTGTACATCTTTTTTTTTTTTGCCTTTCTTGTCATGGTTGAATTCCTGTTTATATAGTGTGTACTGTATACTGTGTGTGTTTGTGTGTGTGTTCCAGCACTCCACTAGTGAACTGACAGGGACCGGCCCGAGCCCCGACCTATAATCCACTGACTGTCATCCCTATCCCTCCGCACCTGATCCCCTCCATTTGTCTTACGTAGGGAAAGGGCTCGCAGCCAACACTAATCCTCTGTGTGAGCATGCATCCACACCATATAAAGAGATACTTATAGTCACATGTTCACATCATCAACACACATTTTACACATACAGACACACACACACACACACACACACACACGCCTCCACAAGTGAAGTAGTTGTAGTAGGAGGTATACACAGCTGGGATGAGCCATGCACCACTAACCTACTTTGCGCATCTGAAACTATACACCATGCGCAACTGCAGCATGAGTCTCTCTTTGAATCTGTGCCACTGCTGCATGTCTCCATCTCTCTCCTTAACATACACAAACTGACTTGCTGCACCAACACAATGCCACACACGTACAGTACAAGTGTATATCCACACTGACAGGTTGCTCAAGAGCCTGTGTGTCACATGGTCCTCCTGCTGTGCTCTTGTTGCATTTCTCAGTGACAAACGGAGCACTGCTGCCGCTCTGAATATCACTGAGCCAATGATTGGTAACGTTGAAGGAGCGACTACGACCTCAGCCTCCTTCACAGAACCAGCGGTGCAGTCACAGCTCGTCCTCTCGCTCCCTATGAGAGACAAATGAATTTTGCATGATGCAGCAGCGTCTTACAGTCAAAAGAGGAGTGGGGGTAGGGGATGGAAACATCCACATGCAACAAAAAAAAAGCGAGTTGTTGCAAAGACAGGGGATGTGCTGTAGTAGTTTAATGACACATTGACCCCCGGAGTGAGTCACTGAGTGTTACAAATCTCTTCTCAAAAGACGGGTTGGCACTGAAGTGGCAGAGCAAGGAGCCCCGGGGGGGAGACTAGAGGGCTGTAAGAGGCTGGAGGCTGGCCAGATGCTCCACACACCCACAAACACATGCACACGGAATGGACAACTACGCTTAATGCAAAGGTGCACTAGATGTTGACTATTCAAAATGTTTTGGACTCCATCAACCTCCTTATGAAACTACATTCAACACTCATAAAACATAATTTATATCAGTCCTCTAATCATGCCTGTTTTTTTTCATCAAGATACATGAGTTATTCTCTAAGAAAATTCATAAAGAACACCTGACCAAAGTTGAGCTTTTTGCTTGAAATTGTTGTAAAGCTGATCATCTTGGGAAAGAGAAATAGTTTGTCATGTTTAGTTATTTTTCCCGTGTGGAAATAAACAGTATTTAGTAAGGCTGCCACTAACAGTCATCTTTGTCCTTGATTAATCTGCCTATTAGCTTATTGATCATTCATTTAATCCATGACTAAATGTGGAAATATTTCAGCTTGCAGCAAAGCACAGAGCTGGTGGATGCAAAAGATGATTGGAAATCAGAAAAGTCAAGTCCCCAGGTTGATAAGATGTTTAGTTTTTCTCCTACAATCTCCTGCACCTACTGAATAAAACTGTAATCTGTTGCAAAGATACACGTACATTAGGAGAGACCAACTACAGGCTGGTGGAGAGTGTGAGGTGTTTTCATATTGTGAATCCCTGGATGTACTGGCAGCCGGAGGGGGATACACCTTTTTCCTGCATCATCAGCAGGTCAAACAGTCTTTGTGCACTTATATAATTGTTCCAACCCTCCCTTTTCCGTTCACTTCCCTTTCCGATGGACCTGACACCCCCTGACCACCACACATGCACTCACACTTTAATGGAAGCCATGAACCCAGACTCCCACAAAGGCCCAAGTGGAGCAGGACGTTCTTTGCCTGAAATCCACTTCAGCACATGGCTTCAGCCTCCTGGGACATTTGGCACGCTCTGATTTTTCTTTCCAAAGGGTAGAAAAATACCTTGATTTGCCTCATGTCTCCCCTTCACAAGCCCCTTGACGGCCTTAATGCTACAAAGACAGATCCCTATCTGTGACCCTCTTGAGCAGCAGACCTGCGCCTCAGTGAGACGAAGAGGAAACAGGATACTTTCGTGAAAAGCCCCTGCGTGTGTGCTTTTTCTCCTCGGCTCCAGGCAGAAATGAAGTCTTGCCATCAGCGTTGCAGGCACTTACAAAACGACTTCAAACCCGTGTGATTTTAAAGCAGAAAAAACAAGAGTGGAAGTCCGGGAGGATTTGCACACATGACTCATGTTCACTTGAATGCAAGTAGATCATAGACAGAAGCCTTCCAAATCCAGAAAGTTGACTCCCACAAGGGTCAGTCTGGCGTAATGCGTGGTGAGTCCAACTTAAAGCCACCATCGGGATGTCATGAGTCAATGTAATGTGCCATCTGATATCCTGCGAGGCCAAACTCTACAAGGGCCCACTGTGTTCGCTGCCTGTCCCAGTCGAGACACACGCACACTGACTTTAGCCCATACAGTAATGTCAAGCAGCACACAGAAGCCAGACGTCTCCTCCATCTCCACACTGATCTCAGAGCAGTAACTGAGCCACAGTGAGCCACACTGCTTGTGTACAGCCAGCAGTGTGAGCAGTGAGAGTGAGCACAGCAGTCACAACACAGAATACACACTCCTTAGTAGAGATGAGTCACACTGGATGTGAAAGAGTCTGAGAAATGTTTGCTTTCATATAACATTATCTTAAAATGTAGGGCGCTCTCACACACACACACACGTACACACACACACTCTCACAAACAATTTTGAACTTCATTTAAGCATTAGTGAAGCATATGTGTATTTTTACTAATTGTTTAAACTACGACATATCAGAAAATAGTGAAGAAGCACAACGTTGCACAGGCAAATGTAACAACTTCAATTTGCATTTCTTTGCAGGACAAACCCAGATATACCCAGTTTTCAATGATTTGAAACAGAATGAAGAAAGCTGGAACCAGCAAATGTTTGGCTTTTTGTCCTTAATAAATAACATAAAGTATTAATTACCAGCAGAGACAGTGTGGCTGACATTGTTCTAACATTGTGAGTCTGTGTGCGTGTGTGTTTTTATCATGTCTAAATGGAGCCTTAGAGACACCAGCGGGAACTATGGCAGAGGCCGTTTGTTACATTACATTACATTACATGTCATTTAGCTGACGCTTTTATCCAAAGCGACTTACATTTTAAGAACACTCAACATTTTTGAGGGGCCATTTAGGGGTTCAGTATCTTGCCAAGGACACTTAGGCATGCAGATGCCTAAGTTAGGCACTTAGGCATGCAGATGCCTAAGTGTGGGATTCGAACCGGCAACCTTCTTGTTGCAGAGCACCCGCTCTATCCCCTAGGCTTGACTTCAAGAGTGTACAGTTGAAAACAAAATGAAGGCAGAGTTTGAAGAACTACTGAGAACTCATGAGTCAGAAAGTGAACATATTGAATTGCCCATCAACTAGACCAGATGGAATCAAACTGATTTGTTAAAACGTACAATATGCAACTTTGGCCACTAGTGGTCTTTCAATCGAAACAAAGTTTTGATGATGTTGTGAAGCAGAGTGGGATCATGGGAGTTGCTGCATTCATCACCTGGCAATGAAAATCTACCTGACGCAACTTAGGTGCAAATTATGCTAATGGTTCAGGTGAATGATTAAAGTTGTATTCACGTCACTTGGCAAAAGGCCACGAATAATTGTGGTTCATTACAAGTGACAAATACAAACAGTGCAGCTGATTGTGACTTGCCTTTATCATACATCATTTGCCCAAGACAGTGCAGCAGAGATGGACAAAGCCATAAAGAAGATATGAAACATTTGAAAGGCGACCAAAAAGAAAGCTTCCGTGCGCTAAACTTTGAAGTGTTCTTAGCCTCGACCCCACCACTGGCCCCTCACTTCCTGCTTCAGGTTCTGCACCCTCACACATGCTGCAGACCCTCAGTGCCGGCCCGAGCCTCCTCAGGCTTGAAGTAAACATCCACGGCCGACTGGTTTCTAAAGATCCAACTTTTACTGTAGATATGTGCAGTAGAGATAAACCAGGTGACCCAACTCAAAAAACTCGTCAGAAAGGGAATTCAGTCTGGATACAACCCCCCCCCCCCCCCCCCCAGAGGTACATTCTATCAAAGCATGATTTGTTCCTACGCTCCATGTTGCTCATCCCTTAGCCACTTGACAGCGTGTGGGCTGTGGGGAAAAGACAGCAGCTGCGAATGTACTCCAAAGACAAAAACACAGATCCTGAACATAGCAGGAGTCGGTTGGTGCCGTCCCGGCAGATGAACGGCTCCAAGATCTCGCAGCCCGACGCACTGTGCTATTCAATCCTCGCCTGATTTGGGCTGCAGCATGCCATAACCCCACAGACCACACACTCTCACGCTGCACTGCCAAGTTGAAATGGCTGGTTTTCACAGTGTGTGAATCAAGCGGTCTGTAGCCACACGCGCTAGCCATCAAAGGGCACGTTGTGAGGCCAGTGTCTGGCATAAAGGTTCTGATTCAAACCATATGGGCATCACTCATGTAGCCTCTATTCAACACAGTGCACCACCTAACTAGAATTACCCTCGTCACCACAGCAGACTGTAGGTGCACATCTGATGGAGTATCAGCGTCAGTCATGCAGAACGAGAATGTGTCCGTCTGCTCGCTCAGACCGGCTGTACTGTAGCAAAGCATTGTGGTCTCATGTTGGCTCATTGTCCATCGAGGGAGTATTGTGGCAGAAGGTATTGTATTGTTGACTGTCATGCGTGTCATATGGATTACTATGGACCTATTTCCTCTAAGCCGTGCACAGTAAGGCCAAATGTGCAAAGCCAAGTCCCTTTATTCTTGGATATAGGCTGCACCAAAGTAAATGACACGGTAATGATACAACAATAAATGATGGAAGACTGGGGCATGAATTGGACATTTCAATCAAGGTGATGACCGATGTTAGTCGGCTTCTTCCTCTAAGGAGCACGAATGTCTGTCCGGGGGCCGCTCACTGTTCACTGAGTTTATTATGACGGAGCCAGAGAAAAACTCCTGAAATACACTGGAGAATTGATTGTAACAACATCAAGTCCACCCCCAGTCTCCCTCTGTAGCTTTCACTGGCGTCGCTCCATCATTTCAGCCCACCCCCTTATTCCCCACAAACACACACTTATTCCCACTCAGACATATCACCATTGCTGCTACTACGTCTCGTGGTAACACGTTCTTTCCATCCTCACACTGTTCTCACTGCCTGTGCTCCCCCGACACCTCGGTACTTAATTCTGTCACATTCTGTCCTCACTCTACTTATGGCCTGGCATAGTTGTAGTCGTAGGCATTGTTGAAGTGTGTGTGTGTGTGTGTGTGTGTGTGTGTGTATGTTTGTGTGTGTGTGTGTAGAGTAGGGGTATTTGTTACAAGATAATATTCACAACATAAAACTAAAGAAAAAAATAAAAAAAAACAGGAGCCGTGTAGCCTCCAGGACGCTGTTTATTCCAGATGAGAAGACATCTGTCACAATCACAACACACTCACACCTGCACACACACTTATCATTCTAGGTCATGATCCATCCGTCCGTCCATCCATCACCACTGCAAACAAGGCCATAAGAGAGACATTTAATTTGACTGAGTGTCAATATGTTAGCGGGCCGCTATTAATGTATGTGTCAAACTGTACGTGTGTTGCGTGTGCGTGTGTGTGTGTTAAAACGCTCCCAGCTGTTGTGAGCTATCCCTGCTTGGCATCACAGCACCATATGTCTGTCTGTCTGTGGGGCTGTGCTGACGTGAGCCACCGCTGGAGGCCTGGCTAGCCGTACATGAAGCACAATGACAGCTTTATGCCCAAATGCAATGCAAGCAATACTCCAGCCAATAGTCACATCCTGCAGCTCTGCAAGCAGTGAACACATGGAACTGAGTAACTTTGGCTTCCAGAGGTGAGACAACAGCGGTGATGGTTTCTCACCTGCTCGGCTCAACCCTGGCAAACTTTAAGTGAGTGAACTTGTCCTGCGAATTGAGAGGCTTTGCAGAGTTTGCTTATCCAGGGGTTGGACCAGAGGGTGAACAGGTGCCTGATCAACCAACTTGTCACCTTGTTAGCATTATGGATATAAGGTCGTCTTGCACCCATGAAGGGGGGTTGGGATCCTTTGCATATCTCCGTCCATCGTGTCATGATCTCTTCATGGCCAAAGGCTATTTGGTGTCACGACAGCAGCTATTTGTTGTGTAGTTTCACATTATTTTCCACTAAATGAATGTATTAAAGGTTCAGTGTATAGAATTTAATGACACCTAGTGGTGAAGTTGCATGTTGCAGCTAAATACCCATCACCTCACCCCCTCCCCTTCCAAACATGAAAGGGAACCTGTGGCAGGTTTTTAGTTTGTCCAGTTTGGACTACTGTAAAAAAACATGGTGGCCTCTGTAGAGTGATGAATCACACACAATTTAAATGATAACATACTAGTGAAAACATGCCTAGGATTATTTTATTTCTGCCAATAGATCCTTTCACCCAAAATCTTACACACTGAACCTTTAAACTGAATACACTACATGAGAGATTATTATAAATAGGAGTATGAATCGGAGTTCCAACACGTTTTCTACTCATTTTACAACCGTGCCCATGGGCTGACCTCTCCATTGAAAAGTTTCTACACTCGCAAAACGTGCGGATCCGATCTGATCCACGCACAGACGCATTCGTGCCAAGACACCTGCGAGAGGACCGAGGACCCGGCGGGGCCACAGGGACACCAGCCTCCAGCCCAGAGAGTCTGACCACAGGACCTCAGGCTACACGGATGACACCGACGAGTGCGGATCCATTCAGGACTGGTGCCCTCCTCAGTGTGTGGGTCAGTTTGCTGGAGAAGCACATGGGTCCTTACGCTTAAAAGCATCATAACACAACACAGGTAACTCTGAGTAAGTGGCTGATTTACTTTGTGCAGATGAGATCAGTGGTTTGGCATCGAACTAAATCCAAAGTCTCTTCCAGTGACATTATGATCATCATCATCATTATTAAACACTGAGGTTACAACTCATCCTTGTTAAACCCATCACTGCTTCATACCTTGGTTTTCCTCGTCCATGTCTGCAGCCTTTAAATCCCACCGGGAAATAAATCGATCACAGAAACTTCCGTTGTGTGAAAAAAAAAAAACAAGCAAAAACACAACACGTCTGATTCAAGCCAAATGCGCGTGAGCCGGATTTTCCTGGACGCAGGTAGTCTCACGTGCAGCTTCTTCTCTTAAGGAGCGCGTTGAGTCCATCCACGCGTCACGGCGGCGTCACGCTCCGGTTCCCGTCAGTCACGGAGCGGTGTGTGTCTGAGTTTGTGTGTGTGTGTGTGACCGAAGCAGCGGCGGCGTCCTCCTCGCGCACAGCGTCCCGGCGTGTCGTCCTTCTCCCTCCGACTGCGCCTCCACTCAGCCGGCTGCCTCCAACCACAGCGGCGGACATGGCTGCGTCAAGGCGGCGAATTCGCACACCAGAGTGATACCGGAAGTAGTGTCACGTTGTCTTCAAAGTAAAAACCAACTCGCGTGCCTGTCATAGGGGCAGTTCGTCACTCGTAGAGCTGCGTCTTTTATTTTGTAAGCGCACACAGGAAGTGTTTGTTTTGTGTGTGTGAGAATTGATCCTGTTCGTCTCCGCTCAACCGTCACGTGACTCCGGCCGATCGGGAGATTATTATACCTATCAGATGAATCGATCCGCTCAGTATCGATTATTCGACGTTTGTCCATTCGCCAAAACACATGGTCATCGCTGTAGTTATTTTTAGTTGTGTGTCATTGTGGGGAAAAAGATACATACAACATATAGATATTTTTTTCTGAATGCATTTCTAATGCCTTTGCTCTGAAGTTATTTTATTAGTTTCTATCTTTTATTTTCTTACATAAAACTTTAAATGCCTTTATATATGTTATGATCATTTAGTATAATTGCTCCTTTCAGAGTGCTTTGTCTATTACATCCATTTGTGTGTGTTATATTATTGTTAACATGAATGTGCAGTGAAAAGAATTTTAATGTTGTAGTTGGTTAAGGTGGAACTAATTTAAAATACTTTATATCCTCCTGTAGATTAGTGCAGAATGCAATGTTTTAGTACATAAAATCTTAATCTGTGTAGTAGCTTGTAACAATACATCCATGTAAGAATTGTTTCAAAATTAAATGGAGCAGAATGAAAAATATAAAGTTGCAGAAAATGAAGGAACAAAAAAGTACAGATGACTGCTGTTGTTCTGAAGCACAGATTTCCCACAGTTGGTTAAAGACTCTGAACTTTCCCTCCAGGTCTGTTGCAGTGGATTAACAAGGAGCTTTTCCTTCATGCAAAAGAAGATGGGGAAAGACATAGAATGCCGATAGACAGGTTTATGGTCAGTGCTGTGCATCAGCGGCAAAGTGATGATTCAATTTCATTTCAAGTTCTGTCAAGTAACAAGTTGCATGGATGGGTTCTGCTCTGCACTGACCCAACCAGCAGGCAATCCAAACTACAACAGACTCAACTGATGTGAGCCGGTAGAACCACCAGGTTAGAAAATACATGTGCACACACACACACACACACACTCACAGGCACATCCAGAGAGCTTCGCCGAGCTTGTTTCTACAACACACACGGTTTCAATTATAGCATTCCTGCCTCCACTGAGAAGGTGGGGGTCTCACTTCCTGTGCGCATTACTCCAATGGTCAAGCACGAGCAGATGTTGTAATGTATTCATTCATTTGTTTATTCGTACGTGTCTCTTTCGGACAAATGTTTCACTCGCGGCCCCGTTCTCCTAAACAAAGGGACATACTCCAGACATAACACAAATATTTTGTTGGGTCAGGCAAATGATTTACTGCCTTTTTTCGTGTTGAACCGAAGAGGGTTCAACTGAAACGTCCCCACGTGAAATGTAAATCATCACTTCCACTTTCATGAGCTCGATATACAGACGGGCTATAATGTTCTTTTAATGTTACACTACAACAGAGATGAAACGTGTTTTCTTTGAACTTGCATCACTGCCAGTTCACTCTAGCAGGGCCGTGGGGTGACACAATCCAATGGAACCCCCCCCCCCCCCCCCCCCGATCCTGCACGATCCAGTCTGGTGCTGGATGACAGGAGCAGGAGAAACCGGAGACTCTGATGTTACACCTGGGTAAACGTGTGGAGTTACGTGAATACATCAGAAGGGCTATTTGGGTCCAGACACTGTTTGTTTTCCCTACACTCCGAACATGAAGCGTTGGCTGTGGAGACCTCACCGAGTGTTCCAAGGGAAACTTCACTCCCAGAGATGTGTGTGCACTTAGTAGAGTGGGGGAAAAACGAGAGAGAGAGAGAGAGAGAGAGAGGAAATGTGTTGATTTGACATTTTTAAATTTAGGGGGTAACTAGGAGAGAGCAAGGGAAACAGCGTTGGGTGGATTGGGGGGGGAGTCGGTGAAGCTGCTCCACTTGCGGGCTCAAAAAGAGTATTTTCCGAGTCCCACATGACGTTTAGCATACTAGATGGATTGATGCAAAGTGGTGAGAATGCAGAGCAAGCCTTCATTTGAATATTCTCTGGGCCGCATGCAGAAAATAGGTCATATGCATTATTTTGGCGGTGTCTTTTGGAACACGGTACAGTGTTATGTCCATTTACGTCAGCACCAGACCTGGTCAAGCAGAGAATCCTGTCTGAGAGCCTGAGTATAAAGTTCCATTAAAAGCAATTACATTCTGTGTCTGTCTGTCTGGCACACACACACACACACACACACACACACACACACACACACACACACACACACACACACACACACACACACACACACACAAACACAAACACAAACACACACACACACACACACACACTACGCCCTGTTCCACATTAATGCCATGCTAATGTGTTTATGAGTCATAAGAGGAACCTTTGAGTGTGGCCCAGTTATCTCCGCTGATGAGAGTGAACGTGAGCAAGCAGACGCAGGTTTCAAACAGGCCTCAAATCTACAAAATGATCCATTAGTTCAGTCATCTTTTAGAGCGTGCGAGACTAAATGGATCTAAACCACAAGACACAGACCCTCAATTCACGACAAAGTAAAAGTCTGTGGCATCAAGTGAACATGTGCTCCGATTGCAGGCTGTCTGACTCGATGTGTCCTGTGATGATAAGGATGCAGATAAACCCCCCCGGGGAGACTACGCCTGGCGCAGTCGGGCCGACCAACATGAGAACCGTCTGTGGCACTCCTGACCGACTTCACGTGACCTGATTGAGCAGTCACACCACTTCATCTGCTCCAGTCAACGGGGCAATGCCCAGAGGGCGATCACCTCCTCCTTTCAAAGCGGTTGACGCCCCCGAACTCATAATTACCCACCCCCCCCACACACACATACACACACACACACAAAAACACATAAAGATAAGCAACTCACTCACATCCTTCTCCACCTCACCAAAAAAGATCTCCCTCTATAATGTAATCTAGTGGAGTCACATTACATAACGCCTCTTTAAATGTCTGAGTCCCGTGAATCTCTGAATATCAAACATATTTGAGGAGCCAGAGGAGAACGGCCTGTGTTTCAAGTTAGGGATGAAATTGGTTGAAATTAAAAAATCGCATGAGCTGGTTGAGGTTATTATTGATATTTTCAAGCAACAGCAAAGCGTATTTCTATGATCTTTAAATCAGAATGTCAAAAGCCAGTGGATGTGTTCGGGTTTCACAGCTCCTTCCTGCCGCAGAGGTCGCGGGGGTCAGTCTTTGGGTGATGACTTGTGTGTATGAGACAAAGTTCAGAGGAAGCCGAGTGTGGCAGGATTTCCTCACCCCCTCACTTTGTTTTACGTCCGACTCTGCATCCAGACCACCTCTTTCCTGCAGCCACCTGATCGCAGGCACCAGTCGAGGTGATTTTCTGGATCCAAGCGACTCACGTATGAGTAGAGTCTTTATTTGGAATCTGCTGAGCACAAAGGCAGCAGTGTATGCCTGGGTGTGTGTGTGAGTGTGTGTGTGTGTGTGTGTGTTTGTGTGTGTATGTGTGTGTGTCTCTAATTCGTTTTGTTGCCTCTTTAGGACCTTTACCAGACCTTTTTAGTACTTTGTCAGGACCATTAGATCTCATGGGGACCAGAGCTCGGTCCTAATGGGGTAAAACATCATTTCTGAGGTCCTGGTGAAATGGTAAGATGTGCATTGTCATTGGGTTAAGGTTATGGTTAGGTATGAATAAAGGGATACGATTTTGGTTAGGCTGTCCAAAATCAATGGAATGCAATGCAAAGTCCTAATAAGGATAGCGAACCTTTGTGTGTGTGTGTGTGTGTGTTTGTGTGTGTGTGTGTGTGTGTGTGTGTGTGTGTGTTACATAACAAACTGTCAAAATTGTCAAAAGAGATAATTTACACCTACCAATATCACTACTGAGCATTCTTCATCTTTAAAGACATCCACCATCACTTTCTCTAAGTTATGAAATTAAATAAAAACCTATTGAAGCAGAATGAAGCCCAGATCATCAGCTACCAAAGGAGTAATTTCAGTGATTATCAATCAGAGGATTATGTGATCAGGATGCAGCTCCAGTGGGGGCGTAACATACAGGATAAAAACAATAACATGAGATAAAAGCAGAAAGTACATATAGCTGAACTATTACCCTTTCTCTATGTGTCATATACACTGTACTTGACATAATGATGTTGCTTGGAGGAAGTCAGTGCAAAATCAAGTACTATAGTTTTATCAAACTCTAGAGGATTAGAAGGAAATAAATGGTCAAAGTTAAATTGATTGTATTTGTATAGAGCTTTTCCATTAACTCATTCACACACACATTCATATATAACTTATTCTATCACAGACTGTCCACACACTGTCAGCACAGATGTCAGGGGGTAGTTCAGGGTTCAGGGTCACTTTGGAATGCTGGGGATGGAACCATAGGCCTTCTGGTTCGAAACTGTTGTTAAAAGGAGTTTTTGTCTGAATTAGTTTGCAGAATTAAGCAAAAATTGCTCAACTTATTTCCATGACATGTAGCAAAGGGATTTCTCTGCAGATCTGGATCAGTTTCATGTTGAGGGGCCTTATTTGTGAGTGTTTGAATGTTGAGTCATGAGGGGGCTGTTGAGCCTTGGTGGAGTTGTGTGATCTCTTCTCCATTCCTCTAGTGTGAACTGATTTCTGCTGCACACCATAAAAACACTATACAAACGCAGAGATGAACCAAATTACCAGACTCTTGACATATTAAAATTGTATTTGTCTGACCTACTTCAGTTGAACTAAATGTCTACGGCAAATACAGCACCATATTTGTACACACCCCCTCCCCCAACATCCCTCCCTTTGGCTCCCCCCTCTTCTCCTCCCCCACCCCCTTTGATTCAGTTTTGAGGTCAGCTCCGAGCTCGTCTCAGCACCTGATCTTATCCTTTGTAACACTTTGCATATGCCTCTTGTCCCCGGTCGACAGCGTTTCAATACAAGGTGCGACTCTGTTGGACAAAGAGGACGTTAGACACAGCGACGCTCTGCTCGGCTACAGCACTTCAACACAAAACCTCAGACTGAGGGTTTACAGATTAATGCGTCAGAGCTAAAAATTGTGTGGATTAATGTTTGATTACATTTAGCATCAGTAATCCATTCCCCATGCATGGACGTGGAGAATGAATGTGTCATTTATAAATGCCCACGCTGCTTGTTGAGGTGAATAAACAATTGTGATTTGTCAAATTAGGTGTTTCAAGCAGTGAATCCCATTTTTTTTTACTTAGAACATGTTTCCTGTTTGGTTTTCAAGCATTAAGTCGATGGCCGACATGTTCACGTTGGATTTTCTAAATGAAGCTCAATACAGACGTGATCTAAAGGTTCAAATATGTAGAATGGATAATTAGGATTGGTTCAACTTTCCAAGGAAAATTTGAAGACAATGGCCAAAATAAATAAAACACTAGATTAGCTGCAGAGCAAAAGACAGTCTGGACTCTTTGCCAAAAAGTGAAGTTCAAGAGTTTCTGTCTTGATTTTCTCCAAAGTGTGAACAGATGTTTATTTTTTTATTCATGTTGTCCCACAATCTTTGAGCAGAAGGTTGTGAAAACGTTATAAACCTCCTAAACTCGTTCATAAAAACTCTTCTAATTGATCTTAATGGTTTATTATTTTGGGGGATTACACTAACTGATATTTAGCTTGTAAGCCATAGTGTTTATAAAGATGGTATCATTTCGGTCTTGCAGGAGGAAGTGGAGATGCGTTGTACAACTACACAGTCTATCAAACAGACATATTGTTGATCTCATCTATCTTTCAGCAAGAAATTTAAGATGTATAATTCTCCCCAAAAAATGCAAATTACACCTGTGAGACAAAGCAAGGAAAAAAATTGGACCCCGTAAAGCAATTAAATCATGTCGCCAGTTTGCAAAGACAATAAAGGCTTTGAATTGCATCTATATAAATATTTGAACTATATTCAGTCTGAACTCAACTGTTCCCCATTCATTTTTTTGTATGATAGTCAACATTAAACAAATGAGCAGTCATGTATACAAAGACTCAACTACTAAAATTCAGTATGTGAGTGCTGTGCATGGAAGTGGGTTGTAGGTTACATGCACTGCAGTGCAGCTTTAATTGAATCCCAGCCATTTCCATTTGCAGCATTATGACTCTTTCACACTCAAACACATGTGAGCTGCTGCAGATGCCAAAGGCTAAAACTCTATAATCTCTACTCCACAACCCCCTTTTCATGCTTTTTTTTTCAGAGGGTCCAAATGGTGGCCGGCAGAAACAGAGTAAAGATAACCCGGCTTATCTTCCATCTACATGTCTCTCTCCCGCTCTCTGCCAGTCCTCTATGATAACCTTATTAAAATATTTTCCTCTGACAAATCCCTGAGAAATAAATCCTTTTTTTTATATTCTAGAATAAGGGGGGGGGGGGGGGGGGGGGGGGGGGGGGAAATCAGCGGGCAAGAGGGTTTGTCTGTCACATGGAAAAAACTACAGTTGCCTTGGCAACCCATGATGGTTTAACACTGCAGCCTGGCATCTGAGCGAACTGTTGGGAGAAGTTTGCTGGGGACATATTTTTTTGTTGCGTTGAGCGAAGGTGTCAGCAGTTTGTAAAAATCAATTTACAAGAAGTGCACATTGAAGAGAGGAGCCAGAGGGCTCTGCTGCTGGCTGAGGCTCATTCATCACAAGTTCTGTCTCTCTGTGGAAACACAGGAATGGATCACGGAGGACCTTTATCTAACTGGTCACAGAAAATAGAAGATAACACACTTTATACTTCATGCTACATTCACGTGACATTTCCAGAAGTAGACACATTTTTTAAAAGTTAACTTTCACAATAAACCAATGTCTTAGAAAACCTGACACAATAATTCATGACAAAAAGCAGAATTCGTTAAATAACAATAGAGAAATATGATCATTTTTATATTCATCACTTAGTGATTTTGGTGGTCTCCAGCGGATCAGACAGTCGAGCCAATAAGTGATAGGATGCTTCTCTCGTGTGGACACATCAGGTACTGCAATACGCTCATTCTTCAGCAGAGGAAATGGGAACAGGCTGCCATCGTCAGTCTCTTATGGGAGATTTTGAGTATCTACATTAAAAAAATGAAATTGAAGGCAATGCATGATTTTGTGGGTGAATGAAAAGCAGGTTATAAGGACTATTTTGCTTTATCTTCCAATTTAATACGATATTTCTTGACACCGTAAAATTAAAAATCTTAAAACAGAAAATTAGGTGCATGGCTTTTCCGTGTTGCTCAGCACAGAGCAGCATTAACCTATAGTGCTCAGTTCTGAAAAGGTGCAGGAGAGCTTTTTTCTTGTTTTCTAATTTAACACACTCCACAGGACAAAATGAAAAATCAACAATTACAGCTTTTCAGTAGCTTCAGTCCATACACTGTGGACTTGATGACAAAATTTTCTACTTCAAAATAAAAGGCAGCTTGTGTTGAAAACAAGAGTCAAGGTGCAAAAACAATACACCTGGATGATGTGGATATACTGCGCGTGACCTCCATCAAAAGCAAATAAGGAATAGACTTTATCAAACGTAACTTTCACGAAACTCTCAGTTTAGAAACATGTAGTTATTCCTGATGATATGAAGCCTTTCCGTCACTTCTACCCTAATTTTTATCTTTAGTATTATACTTTGTGTAATTATTTGTTTTATTAGTACTTGTAGCATCCTGTATCACTATGTCTAACCCTGGTCCATGTGTTTGCAAAATGTAGTTCCGCTCTTTTTTTTAGGACTAAACACACGTCACTGGAGATGATAGAAAAACAGGGAAGTGAGAGAGAAGGGTTTTTCCACACTTGGATGTTTATATGTTGTTTGAAGTTACAGAGAGTAATGCAAAATGACGTGTATCTATAGAGGTCAAATTAATAAAAAAAAGAGACACTGCCAATTTGATAAAGAATTACAAAAAATGGCTTAGAAGAGCGATTTCATTAATTTATTATTTTTCAAATTCAAAACAACATCGTCCTCGGTTCTGTGTGACGTCGACCCCGACATTTATCACAGATTAAACATTCGGGACAAATGAAGCTACAAAAATATTTTTGAAGGTAAAATGTGTCACCGTTCCAGTGCAACACAACAGTGGCAACCTGTGTGTACGAACACAAAGAGGACATGCAGTGACTCCCTCTGAGGCTGCACCTCCTGACAGGGACCATGTACCGATTATCCAGCCGACCCCAGCCTCAAATCAAGTGTCCAAGCCACAGCTACAAACATGCTTTGCCGGTGTCATGCGGTGTAGATGTTTATTTTTTTCACCGAAAGTGAAATTATTCCAGTATTTGTCTGTGACATCTTTACACTGAGCTCCTAAAAAAACATACGTCAGACAATAAGAAGAAGCCACAAAGTCCCACAGCAACAATCATCGGTTTTTAAGCTGAAACCGTCACAGTTCTCCGTTCACACACCACAGTCCTCCCAGACACGATGAGCGGCTCCTGAATCTTCGGTGGCAAGTGAAAAAAAACCTCCGGATGCATCTTTCTTCTCCGCCGACTGACCTCTGCTCGTTTTTGCAGACGTCACTGTTGTTCCTCACCCCCCCCCCCCCCCCCCCCCCCACCACAAAAAGGCACTGGGCTCGCGTGACGCGGGCTGACCACGGCAACAGGCGCTGTCACATTATTGCGTCGCCCCAGCAGTCTGCAGAATTACACTTCCTCTCAGCAAGCAGCCGCAGCGTCCGCCAGTCGCCTGGAGAGGACTGAAACATGGCAGTGCTCTTTTCTGAGTCCAAATGCAGGCACTGGAGACTGATCAGTGGATTTCAATGTGCACCTGTGAAGAGATGAGGAAGACATGAGTGAAGAGGTCCACAGGGAATTTAAAGTGTCAGTTTGATATTAACTGTAAATGTCTTCAATCGTTTAAATGTCACATAGTCGTGCAAACCCATTGACGTGTGAGCCGAATAGGTGATAATCAAACTTATGTTATTTACGCCATTTTTTAAAGACATTTCCAAAATATTTGGTGGTTTCAGACTTTTAATGTGAATGTCTTCAACTGGTATTTGTCAGTTTAAGATATTAAAGTGAGACGTATGATGGAAATTAAAGAACGACAGATAAAGGCCACCGTAACTACTGATATTAGCGTGTTGTAGATATATTGGAAATACAAACTGTCCCAGTAAAGTATACCACATGTATTAGTACATCTTAGAAACTGCAGAAAAGCATAATTAAAAATCGAAAGGATTTTTATTCTGAAAACATTTATCGTGATATTAATCGCAAACCTTTGTGTCTTGGTGTAATTTTTGACCTTATGGCCCAGGACATAGAATCAACTCCTCTCTGACACGATTAACGAGACAAGGTTTTACTGTGGGTCAGCTAGATTTTACAACATTAGTTTCATCTATTAACCAGCAAATGCTTTTAAATTGTTTTAAATCTAATCTACCATCTATCCGACGAGGGGAAATAAATAAAGAAGAAAAGCATCTCAGTGTGCAGACAACATGACTTCATACAGCACAGTATTTGTAACTAAATAAACTAACTAACCCCATTTAAAGTTTCAGTGCACAAATTCTACTAATTGTGGTGTTCTTTACCCTAGAATGGGCCGTTTATATTTAAATACTCTATGTTTACAGGGTGTGGCTTCTCTCTACGGAGGCTTCCATGTTTTTACAGTAGCCCAGACTGGACAAACTAAACACCTTTTGAGTTTTTATGACAACTAAAGGCTACAGGTTCTCCTCCATGTTTGGAAGTGGAGAGTGAGGTGAGGGGTATTCCGCTGCAACGTGCAAGTTATCCACTAGGTGTCACTAAGTTCTATACAATGAACCTTTAAAAGCTGTTGTTTCACCCAGGATAACCTGGTAAACTTGACTACGTGTCTTTCACCACACGACGGAGGAGCTCGTTACCTGTAATCTGACATTAAACATCATGGAGGCGACGAGGTAGATGTATGGGAATCTGATCCGCAGCCGCCATGCGAGATCAAAGAATATCAACAAAGTCCTCGTCAAGCCTTTGGAGAAGACGCCGTACGAGCGACCGGCGGAGTCCGAGAACCGGAGCACGAGATGGGACAGAGCCGCCATAGAGGCGCTGTCGGCCCGCGGGAGCTCTCTGCAAGAAGACGGTGTCAGCTACAGAGAAGAACCGGCGACGGGAGAAGAGGTTGCGGGGTGACAGCTCATTTTCTTACCACTGTCTCACTCCGAGCTCCATCTTTCTTTACGAGGTTGCTTGTGTTGGCAGAGGTGCTCCGCCCCAACAGCTCCTGCTGATTGCAGGGGGACGGGTGATGGTGTGACACACGGAAGTGGCATGTGGGACTTTCACGCCCCGAGTCTAGACTCCCAGGCAGATTGAAAAACAACTTAAGCAGAATAAAATAAAATAAACAAACTTTATTTAAATAAATCTTCCTCAGATTTGTAAAATGTTTGGCCCAGCCTAGTTTATCTGTTTAAATACTTTTGTATAAATGCATTCCTAGCGAAATTCTCAAAAGAAAATTCACAATATCTATCAGAAATGAGTTATACCTTTGGTCAGATTAATCTTCATACAATCTCTTAATTTCTCAGTGATGCGGTGAGGCCTGCAAACCGACGGGTTATTAACAGTGTTTGAACAACTGAAGTGAATGGCACAGCTCCATCAGGTTTCAGTCCCATTGATAAACTTAATTTAGTGTCAGTTTATTTTATGTTTCTTTGTATTATTTGACAGTAAGAAAATAAAGTCACCAAACCTGAGTGCAGGGAATAAAAAAATCCATCGTAAACAAGGCTGGGTTAGTTGACGTCACTTCCTCATTCCGTGTCACACTCTATCTCCCCCGGCTTGTTATTTTTGTATATTTTGGGCCATCAGAGGAGATATATGCATTTTAAACGACGCATCTCGTGACGTCTGTTCCTGCCCGGGTTCTCTTTAATTTACAGGAACCCGTGGGACCGCCAGCTGTTTGTTTTGGGGTGGATCCCATGGTGGGCGTGGCGACGTCACAGCACCGGAAGCAGCGTCTGGTGGTGGCGGTGTCCGGCTTCACTTTTTTTTTTCTCTCTCTCTCAGCTCAGGGGTGGTGGCCGCTGTTGTTGCCTCGCAGCTTCCCGATCAGCCCCTACGAAAGCATGGGAATGTCGAGTGCCCACGTCTGACTGAACTTGTTCTAAAGTGCCGGAGAAGTCGCCGCCCGTTTTTCCCCCGCCCTCCAGCTCCACCGCGCCCCACAGCAGCGCTGCGAAACCACACACACGCCCGAGAAGGAGACGTTGTCGGGGCGTTAAAACACCCAGCGAGCAACCCCCCCTCCCGGACAAAGGAAACGAGACGTGCGAGCTAACGTTAGCTTGCTCCCGGGGCTAACCTAGCATTCCTCTAGCTGCGCCGCGATGCAGGCCATAAAGTGTGTCGTTGTCGGAGACGGGTGAGTTGACTTCATGGAGCTCAGTTTCGGTGCAGGCCTACGAGACCCTTTGGTTTAACTCGAATGGGCGAAGTGTTAGCATTTAGCTCAAATCAGACTAGCTAACACTGATCCATACGCTAGTATTTTCCCAAGACGGGTGAAGTTATCTGCCGAGCTTTAACTTTACCTGCTTCTACTACGTGAATATTTCACCACTGATTATCGACAATTTTCTGATTTAGTTAAACACCACTTAAGCTAGTTTCACGTTGGCTAACCTGCAGTTAACCTGGTTACTGTGCTTTCCTCCCACACTGGGTGAGTCACACACCGCCCGGCAGGTCACATAACCGCACACAGAGGAGTTTCAAACACCTGGCCGCAGTTACTCACCTGTTGAGCAACGCGACGAGTTAAACTCCAGCTTTACACCGACATGTTTGTGCAATGCTCTGCTGCGTTGCTGGTTTTTCAGCTTCTCCACAGTCTCTAAAATGCACCAGATCGTTCAGTGTGAGTCTGGTGAAAGGGTTAAAACACGAGCTATAACCGACTGTGACAGGGGGAGAGGGAGGTAAACTGACTTATACTGGTCAGGGTGTGGTGGATAGCGCAGCAGCACAGTCACCCATGGGCCTGTGACTGATTTTTCGATTCTGACTCAATGGTTCATGGGAAGTTGTTCAACACTTAAGTTTCACATTTAGTAAACACCCCTCCTCTTGTTATCCTGTGTGCTCGTCTTGGTAAAAAAACAAATCAAGTATGCACAATCTAAACCGGATTTCCCAATGAAGGGATGACTAACAGTTATTTGTGTGTGTGTGTGTATGATTTGAACTCTGAGGCTTGATAAGAGGGAACAAATTTATAAGTTAATTGAAAAGTGCTTTTCCTAGCAACATTGCAGAGAGATCTCTGTTGAAGCTTCTCCAATGGGAGTATGTGCTGCTTTTGAGATCATAGATAGAGAATCTGGATATGATCATTTCCAGGAAACGTTTGTTTGGCATTTCATTGATGCTCTGCTCTTGAGCTGTTACATAAGCTCAAGACACTGTTATATTCAGAAAGCCTTTTTCTTTTCTTTTTTTACTGAACAATTCATCCTCCGTGTCCTTCTCCCCTCCAGAGCTGTGGGTAAGACCTGCCTGCTCATCAGCTACACCACCAATGCCTTTCCTGGAGAGTACATCCCCACAGTGTGAGTATCTGAGGCTGCACCCTAGTGTGGATGGTTCATTACTGCATTTGTTTATGCCAGACTGGGAGAAATTAATCCATTATTTGTTTCCACCCTTTCTTGTACATTCTCTGCATAATGTTGGAGGCATCTTTTATTTCAGTTGCCTATTCAGACGGAGATTTGGTTGCCTGTAGAACAGGTTATAATCACTGCTGTGGGCTGCAACTGAGATTTAGGGATAGGCGTGTTTCAGGAAAACCCAATATCATCGACCTGCAGAGCCCCAGTCCCCGCCCCCCAGCTACTGTTTAGATCTATGAATGCGAGAATCCCCCAGCAACTGTTTAAAACCTGGGCATGCGGCCCCAGTTAACCAGTTTGGCATGCACATACAAGGAAACCAGAAAAACAGAACTCCATCAAGGCTACCAACATTATATATTTTATCTGTAGCAACTTACAATTAGTGCATTTAACTTCATACTTATGTGTGTTTTCTAAAGGAAAAATAAACTTAATGAGCTTTAGCTTGACCTTCATTTGGAAACACAGCCATGGAAATCTGATGGAGAAATAGCATGCTGCTTAGAGCGGTTAACTATTATGCCACCGGGGTATTTGTTTCTCTATCATTGTTCTAAAATAATTTTACGCCTAGATAGTGTAAATACAAACATTGGTTTCCTTGTGTTCGTGGCTCTGGAACTCGCAAACGTGTAGTTCTAATACGGTGGCCAGTGCATGCATATGTCTAGGTATTTTGGATACCTACACCCCATCTGGTTCCAGACCAGCTGTGGAAACTGTGTTTCTCTGTATCGGTCTGCCATTCAGTCTGGGCTGGCTGAGCAGCCTGTTAATAAACAACATGCTCCGTTTAGCTGAGCCAGATTAAGTAGGTGATGATTCATTTTCAAGAGGGAGCTGAAGAGGCCCAGCTGATCAATGCAGAACTTGTTTTTCACCTCACCGCTTGAGTGTTTATTTCCTGTATGGGAAATTTTTTTTTGTCAATTTATTTTTAGCAAAACGTGTTTTTTATTGTCTCATTCTCATATCATCACTTCCATCAGGTTCGACAACTACTCTGCCAATGTTATGGTCGATGGAAAACCCGTGAACCTGGGCCTTTGGGATACAGCGGGACAGGAAGATTACGACAGACTCCGCCCACTTTCCTACCCTCAGACGGTACATTGACACATTTTGACAATGCTGTATTATATTAGACTTGTTATTCTTCCCCTCGACTTGTGCCATGTGCTGTAAGTATATTTTGTTGCCAGTTGTGCCCTTACATTATTCATTTGGAAAGATTAGAAGCTTAGAATAAATTAGGAAATCAGAGGGAAAGAAAAACACCTCACATTTGTGTGATTATGAACACAGGAGCATTTGTTTCAGTTCTGGTCAGGAAGTGATTGTTATGGACTTTAATTGCATTGTTTCCTTCTTACCTTACCAGGATGTGTTCCTCATCTGCTTCTCGCTTGTGAGCCCTGCCTCTTTTGAAAACGTCCGTGCCAAGGTGAGTTGACTAAAATAGGATATAGCAGAGGGTGTGAACGTGTTACCATGGAACTGTTGAAAAGCCTAGAGTGATTAACAGTTTTCATTGGATGACGTTTTGTAAAGATGTATAACCACACTGGTTTCTGTCTGGAAGATGATTCAACTTCAAAAGCTACTGATCTAATCTTGTGTGGATCAGATTTTTTGGCACTGATCTGGTTGGTAGATTCCTGTGTCACCCGACCAACACATTCCAGTTAAAGCATCATCACTATCACTATAGCTAGAGGTTTGATGGGGATAGTGCACTGGCCAATCATCTTGGGAGAGTCAGGGTATCTGGTACCACAACAATGTTCACTTGAGGTATTTAAATTGTAGTTGTGCAGTCAGTATTTATAAGGAATGCAAAAGCACTGTGCTATCAAGGGGACACACAATAGGTGAGTGACATCTTAACCAACTTATTGAATGAATCTGCTCTTCGAGATCACCAGGTTTAAAGGAAGGGTGTTGACCACATTTAAATTAGATGACGTTCCATGCTGCTTTTCCTCTGTTGTGGTTTCAGTCCTGACAGTTACTGGTTCAGAACAGCCGGCATTTATCCTTTTGGGCTGTGTTCAGACCAACATTATGCCTGCGTGTAAAACATGTTCTTATACACAGCACTCGGGGCTCCAGCAAAAAAAGTTAAACCAGTCAAATGCATAAAAGTGCGCATTTTTGGTTTTTACTTGACCACTGTATTTTTGCCATTTACATTGTGATTATCGCAGCAATAAATTAAAGTTATTATTTTTATATTGTGTTTTAGCATCTGTTAAGATTTTAAATGCATTAATCTGTTACTAAACCCACTGGATTTTATTGTATTGCCTCACTGGTACCAAAACTAATGATAATAAATAATGTGCAGTTTAAACAATGCGGTCTTTGGTCTGAATCCCTGATTATCCACCACAGTGGCCCAGGGTAATGTGAAAAAACTTTGTGAAAACTTTTTTGAGACAGTGAGATGTTGGCTTCGAGTAAAGCTTACCTCAGCTGAGCAACATCCGCAAACTGCCCATTTGCTCCTAATGAATTCTAAACAAACACTT
This sequence comes from Platichthys flesus, assembly GCF_949316205.1. NCBI lineage: Eukaryota > Metazoa > Chordata > Actinopteri > Pleuronectiformes > Pleuronectidae > Platichthys > Platichthys flesus. The sequence continues at coordinate 7,899,753 of NC_084960.1, forward strand.
TTGCTCAGATTGAGCCAGCCAGTTTCAGTTCCCAGTAAGATAAGCTGCAGTTCTCGTCTGAAGCTGTGGCAGCAGAAAGAGCTGCACTCAACTGTGTTGAAGTGTATTACTTATTAATGTAAATTAGTTAATTATTACATTACATTTAGCTGACACTTTGAGACAATAGGAGGGGAAAAGGGCAGAGATGTGTATTTCTATACTCACTCTGCACTAGAGCATGTTGTAAATACACAGAATTATTAAAGGCATATATAATGGCACAAACACTCTTTATTATGAGAATATGGTCCTTAAGCAGAAGTCTCCAGAAACAGCAGTTTCTCCCTGAGAGGCGGTGGTCTAGTGGCAGAAACTTGGACTATGGGCAGAGAAGGTCTCTGGTTCGACTCCACGGAGAGACAACAAAAGACGAACCTGGATTGATCTGCCCAAAAATCCAAGAGGATTCTCCCTACCCTGTCTAGTGCCCCTGAGCAAGGCACCTTACTTCCCCAATATCTGCTCCCCGAGCGCCGTACATGGTCGCTCACTGCTCTGTGTGTCCTGCACCAGATGGGTCAAAAGCAGAGATTAAATTTCCCTACCTGCATGAGTGTGCCTTTGAATGTCTGTGCATGTGTTTGGGACTAATAAATGCATCTTAATCCTAATCTTTAGACACAGAGAGAAAACATACACTTGTAGAAAGTTTAGTTTTATTATCACTATTTCTATAAAAGCAGTGGGTGACACGAGTATCTGCAGGAAGTTAAAATCAGACACTGCCGTGGTTGCTTTTATTGCCCATGACTTCTGTTCTGGTTTCGCTTTCATAGCATCAACCTTTCATCCAGCCGCACTTTTCAGTGATAAGGGCTCCGTTAAACCCAGCCCACGCTAACTGCTCATCATCGAACAGCTAATGACTAGTTGAGAACACATTCCTCTGCTCAGGAGCCAGATATTTCTGTCATGAGATGGTTGAGACCGAAAATGGAGTTAAAAGAAAATGAATATTTGGACGTAGATTTATCAGCTGGTCAGATAACAGATCTGCTGGACATTTTGTTTAACGGATCAGCCTGAATGGTGGTAATACTGTGGGTCAGTGTTTCCAGCTGGATGTGCTGCCCCTGAGTGACCAGAAAGATCAGCTGGTGTTTGAAATGCACTCTACGCTCTAAAAGAACACTGTTCCTGTCTCAGCTGAATGCATCTGTTGATAATAATAAGGTTTGAGAAGTAAAACCTCTAACCTGTGTTGTTGTTTCCGTGCAGTGGTACCCTGAGGTGAGACACCATTGCCCCAACACTCCCATCATCTTGGTGGGCACCAAACTGGATCTTAGAGATGATAAGGATACCATAGAGAAGCTGAAGGAGAAGAAGCTCACTCCCATCACCTACCCCCAGGGACTGGCAATGGCCAAAGAGATTGGTAACAGCACTGACTCATTATCTGGTCTTTCAAGGTGAAATGTTTAAAAAACAAACATTAAACCGATTTCTCTGCGCACTTCCCTCAGGTTCCGTCAAGTACCTGGAGTGCTCGGCTCTGACCCAGCGTGGCCTTAAAACTGTGTTTGACGAGGCCATCCGGGCCGTCCTCTGCCCTCCACCTGTCAAGAAGAAGAGGAAGGTGTGCTCTCTCCTCTAGGACTTCCTCCTATTTGAACCGGTTACAGGGGAACATGACAGCTAGTGGTGAGGGTGGCTAATGACACAGGAGAAACACACCATTATACACACGAAACAATGTGCTTCAGTTTCTTTTCTTCCATCAGCGTAGCTACAGCAGTTCTACCGGCCGTTTCCATGATGAATTTGACATAGGGTCGGATTTAGGATATGGGGTTGAATGATTTTAGACCCTAGTTATTTTTTAACAGCGTGTACTGTATAGATGAGTCTATGAAATTATTAAAATCTTGAGGCCTTCTGAAATGAATTGGATGTTTTGTTAAGAAAAAAAAAAAAAGACAGTGGAATGTTTTCAATTTGTTCTTCCACTGGTTGTCCACGTTCTTTTTTTGTTTACAGTCTTGGTTGTTTGTTTTGAGTGGAAGAAACATTGCCAAATGCATTCTGCACACATACTGTATTTCAGCCAAAAAGAAAACTGTTGTTCTTGTTTCTCAAACCTTCGAAATACAGCTGAAAACTTTTGTGCTGCTGTTTGTTTCAGCTTCATGACCGATTTCTATTGGATTCACTTAAGTTTTATGTTTCTAGAGCAATCCTGTACCATCACACGGTTAAAAAGAACTTAAAGTAACTACCTGTAAAGTCCTTTTTGTATCAAATTTACCATTCATATACCACAATCTCCTCAGCGGAAGTTTGTTTTCAGCACTAGCACATGAAGTATGATGCTTCATTTTCATAGGTGTAATGATGACAGAGAAAAAAAACTACAAATTCACTCTGTGAAAACGTCTGCTGGCTCTTACAGTGCTAATCATCCCGGAAAAAGACCTTAAGGATCCAGTATTTTATGTGTTTGGCTTTATGGTATTTTTCTTTCCTCTTTGCGATATTACCTGAGAAATATCTCAACTGTTTAGCTGCCCAGGAGTGCAAAGCTGAAAAGTAAACTCGATATTGGATTAGAACTGTGTAGGTGTTTTGGTGGTGGGGATCAAGAGCACCTTTCATGCTCTGTGGGCATTTATCAGAAACCTTTTGTGCAGCACATACAATTTTTAATAGCATCACTACTGGCCAAGCAATGTCACTAAGGAGCAGTAACAAAGCTACTGTCGGTTATGGTGTAGTATACAGTGTACTCATTTTTGTTATAATCATGTGATTGACTATTTTGTATCACACTTCACTCACTGTATTGTTAAACTAACACTATGAATATCCTTTGTTTATTACCTCTACAGTTAACGCTACCTTAATCTCCCTGCAAGCCTAGCTTTTTGTAATTAATGCTGATAGCATGTATGTGCAACATATACTGAAAACTAAGATTAGAATTGCTACAGTTATATTTTTTGCCTATTTACAAATTGTATTTGAACTACTAGATCAGGGGTTAAGTACATGTTGCTCATCTGTATTGTATTCAGACATCAAGCTGTGCTTTAATTCAAGCCAATGTTGTGACTTGTTAGTTTTATGGATAAAAGCTATTGTCACTTTTTGAAAAAGCCAATAAATTCTTGAAAAAAAACCCAATGGAAACTAATTTTTCTCTTGATTTAACACTAGTAACACCAACACAAAGTTTAAATTTGCCGACAGAAAATGATGCCTCGATAAACAAACAATTATCTAGTCAAACATAATGAACTGAATATCTTTGGATTATGTTGAAGATGTTGTCTGAGACTTAAAGAGAAAATAAACATATCAATTGATAGTGGGAGAACAAAGTACTACTGAAACCTAAAATACCGTAAATTCTTAACTAAGCCATTATTGGAAAATGTGAAGTGAATGTGGAATTTTCATTGAAACGAGAATTTGTTTCCAGATGGCATGGTTTTCTGCCGTTTTATTTTTATACTCTTAAAATTGGAATCAGCCCCTTCTCTTCAATTAATACCGGCTGTAAAGAAACAGTTCAGTGGGTTTAGCGACTGATAGAACACAAAACTGAACATTCAGGTTGCTGCACAGCTGTGAAATATAGTTTATTCTTTTAACAGAATGGAACAATTATATTTAAAACTCTGAGAATGAACCTGTCAGGGAATATAGACCCCAAAAAAACTAATTTAGCAGATGAGCAGCTCAGACTTCTTACTAGTTAAACCTGGCCACAGAGCGCAACGGCCAAAGTTCAAACACCACACACACGACAGTATCATGGGGGTTTCATGGTGTGCACGTAAGTCATCACTCATATGTTTTTTATTACAGGATAAATGAAATCTTGACATGTTCAAGTCAACATAATTGACAATTCATAAACCCACAAGGTTTTTATATAACATTTGGCACAGAATCTACACAAGAGATCTTGCATGTATCAACTGTGAGTCTTCACACAACCACGTTTCACAAGCGTATTAATCTTGTGAACTTTCACGTCTTGAGTCACTCGCTGGGTCCGTCTTGCTACGAAGCCTCAGGAATCAACAAACCGCAACAATGCCCCTGAAGTTGTCGGTATGCTAGAAAGAAAACAGAGTCAAATAATGTTAATGTTTGATTCTTAAAGTGTACAGTACAGGTAATACGCCATGTTAGTCCAGTCGGTAAATAGACGCTGACAGAAACAACAGATGTATTGAGTTGACTTTTAAGCAATTATAGCTTTTATGATGATTTTCTGAGTGAGGGGTTTGAGCCGACTTGCTTTTGAAGGTTTGGGTTTGTCCGATCTTGTTACAGAAAACCCTCAATTACTGAACTGACTGAGAGGATCATAAACCAGAGAGCAGCTGTATGAAGAACCTGTTCCTAGCATCCAAGTGAGACAACAGAGAAATATTACCTCTCCACCAGATCGGCACCAACAATATCGTGGACGTGGTATTTCATGTGGAATTTCACATGTGAGGTTGTTCGCCGCTCCTCTAGCTCTGCCTGCAACACTTCACTATATTTGGACTTCTTCACCATGGCGAGCACAGCTTTGCGACCTAGCGGGAGGAGGAGGGGTCAGTCGGTTAGAAACAAGCAAATTCTCCAATTCGCAGGTCACTGTCAAAAAATCTTGTAAAACAAGTGACACGTTAATGACATGTTAAGGTTAAGGTTCTTTTAGTGTCTTCAGAGGGAGACAATTCTACTGCTGCATCAAACCAGACATCAAGTAAAAACATTAAATACAATAAATACATTAAATAAAGGCCAAACATTTGCCTGAGACAAAACAATGAAGCAGGTTAATTGGAGAACATTCACATTGTTGAGAAATGTGCTACATTTCAGAGAACTACTCACAGGCCATTAGTTGAGCATGCAGTTAGTGAAGAGCTCCCCCTGTTGTTATGTCTGTTGTTCCAATCGAGCTGCCCGTTAAAAGTTTAACTGACAGCGGTACATATCAATGTTTATAGCGGTCATGTGATAGTGCTCCCTGACACCCACCTTGTATAAAGTACTTGGTGAATTTGCCTGAGTTGGGAATGGACAGCCACCAGCTGCCTGCGTCCCTTACAGTCAGGACCCCTGACTTCACCAGCTGCCTAGGTTTTAAGAAAAATAAAGCATGTGCTGGTATTTGAAACGTCTGAGGACTCCGGTGCAAAGTATTTTCAAACTGTTTGAGTAGAGCAGGATTTTTCTTACGTTATCTCAGAGTCTGTGAAAAGGAGCTCTCTGATCATTTTGTCTTTGCTGAAGCTCAGATCTGTGCAAGAGGAGGATAACAATTTCTCCAAGAACTTCTCCACCGTCGCTCGGGTCACTTTTCCCTCCTCGGCTGCCAGCACTTTGGCCTTGAAGTCTGAGGCGAAAATCAGCCCGTAAGCCTCCGTATCGAACCCGAGCTGGAACATCAGCAGTTCTGCTTGTTCCCGCATTTTATTCTGGAAAACACAAGTGGGTGAAGTGTTGGGTACTTTCACATTAGAGATATTCTGATACCAGCAACAAAATGCCTCAGATATTGACGAAAGTGCCAGGTCGGGCTCCGGGGAGTGTTAATCCACAGATTCAGATATCAAGAATAATCGTTTCGTCTTCACCGGTCTGAAACAGCACCTGCTCAGTTCTGACACTGACACTGTTTTTAGAGCGGTTAAGAAGAAGGGGTTTCTGGTAGGGCATTGTTATTTAGAGAAATGTGGCAAGACCTCAGTTCTGCGGGACAGCACTGTTGTTGTCAATTACAAAACTAGCAATAGGCCATACAAGGACAGCCATCACCAATGCCATATGAGGTAAGTGCCACAAAACTATTCAAATATGTGAAATAAGTTGATATTATTAGAACCTACTGAGATCTAGTCGAGTACCAGGAAGGGAGATATGGTAATGGAACATCTCTAATAAATATACACATTAAGACTAAACAGCCATCTTACCACCTCCTTGTCCACTGAGGTCTTGTCATGGTGTATACTGTAAAGTTGATGCTTCAGCACAATTTGAGGCAGGGCGTCATTGAAGAGCTTCCTGGGAAACAGGGTCATGAGGTACTGCAGCGTGGATCTGATGTCTTTTGGCCCTTTAAGGTGAAGATATACATGGATGGTCAGTGAGTGGACTAGGGCGTAAACCCCCAAAAGAAAAAGATGTGCTGTGTATAATCTCTCCGGCAAACCCACCGTCTCCCGCGCACACAACTCCGAACTGCTCTGTGCCATGTCTTCTTTTCTTCACTTTGAAAGTGTCAGATATCAGCGCCCGTTTCCTGTTCATACCTGGAGGAGAAATGATGGTGGAGAGGTCATGACCTGCCGACTCACACAGCTGCTCTTCTTCTCTGAAGGCAACGCTGACCAAAGTGGGTGAAGTGTTAGAGTCCACAGCTCCAAACATATGAAACAATGAGTTACTTGAATTGTATTTGATCTATCTGCAGCCCCTGAGACTCCAGAAGGGTTTTGTGGACTCAAACACTTCACCCGCCTCTCCGCCTGCATAGTGGTGCGTGGACAATGAGTGAATCTTCATTTTTTTGGGTGAACAATTCCTTTAACTGTGTAATCAAAGCATGTTTTATAAAAACAGGTGACCCCTCTATATCCTGCTGGAAAATAACAACTGAAATTACGACGAACTGTCACATTACGACTTTACGAAGACTCGTGTCTGACCCGAGCTGTAAAACATTCACTGTTTCAAAGTTCCAAGCCCAAATTACAGGTCAGAGAATAAACCCAGGAGTTCATATTCACAAGTTTGACCAGGACACAGCTCGGCAGGACCCACCGGCTGGGTCGCTTTATGGCTTTGTTGTTAGCCAAGCTAAGGCGGCTAAGTGCTACGTAACACAACTTGGGCCGTACACTGACACACACGTCACACACGACCATTCAAACCAGTTGCAGCACGTACCTGGCAGCTATTAAGATCGATGACGTAACTGTTCACATTGTTTAGTGTCCGTTCTTCTTCTTCTTCTGCACTGATCACAGCAACCACACCACAACTACTAAGTGAGTCTTCTTCTTCTTCTGCTTCTTCGCTCTGTTGCGTGGAGGAGGTGTGACTGCTGCCACCTGGCGTCCTGGAGGACAACCCGCGGTAGTTTGTTATTAGCCTACGATGCTAGTTAGCTCCGCAGCTAACGAAACAAACTAAACTCGTGTGTTATTTTGTTCTGTCTCCCTCCGCCACTTATAATTTTTTATGTTTATCAGTAAAGGTGCTGGAATAACATCGCGGTCGCTTTTTCCAAATGCGAAGTCCGGTTTATCATCCTGGCTGTCTTGAGATGAAGATAATGTTAGCTTAGCTGCCGTGTTTGCTAACCAAGGTGGGTTTTCCTTTGCTTCGTGAAGATTCACTAGAAAACAACGTGCTATAAGCAAGCATCTGCGTGTTTGTCTGTTTACGCAACGCTGACACACACTTAAACACAACTCACAATACAAACGTGTCAATCTTTTCGTAAGGAATGTGCACGTATTCACAATAACACGTCAGACGGATATTTACGTGGATCAGCCTGTTATTGTTTTGTTTGTTTGGAGCATTTTAGAGTAAATAAAATCCTCCTTTGCAGGAAAATGTCACAGTCACAGCAGCGAAAGTCAACTCGTTCAATGCAGAATACACCATGAGCATCTATTATTTTCATGATTTGACCATATAAGAAGCAGAAAATAGGACATGGTAACAAATGTTGAAACTTGGAAGTGAATATAGTTTTACATAAGATGAGGAGCAAAAAGGAAGATGGAGAAATGATGTCAGATGGTGGATATAGAGTCTTGTGGACCATCTAAATAACGTCTGTGTGTTTCTATTCTTTTCTCCACGTTAGGGAGCGATGGACCACCCCCGATCCCACAATCCCAACGCCAGCCACCAGTCGGCGTACAAAAGGGAAAGAGGCGATGGTTGGAGAAATCACAACGAGAATAAACACTTAAAGCCGAACCATCACCAGCAGCGTCAGTCCGGATCAGCTCCAGAGCCGAACCCGCACGGCTCTCAGAGTCTGAGCACCAGAAAGGAGCTTTATGAAAGAGACTTTCCTGTTTACAAACAGCCTGTCGAAGTAGGAAGTTTTTCCCTCGATGGTGAGCGCAGGTTCTTCAACGACGCCAGGCAGATGAGATACTACGAGGAACCTGAGAGAAGTCCCAACTTCGACCTGAGGGATGGATACAAGGACCGCTTTATAAAAAGGGACGACAGTGTGAAGGAGAAGCTGGACCACATCCTGCGCTGGATCATAGCCAATAGAACAAAGTGTAGCCCAAGTGCGACCACGGCCTCATCACGGTTAGTGCTTGGACAGTCAGACACAAACTTGTGAATCCACAGTCTCAAGACCACTGTGATTACCTGTTGGACACATGTTCTTTGATCACATGCTCTTCCCAGTGCTTTAGATGCCGACATTGTGACATGGCGGGGTCACCTGACCAAGCTGCTGACCACTCCCTATGAGACGCGGGAGGGCTGGCTGCTGGCGGCCACCATGTTTAAAGGAACGCTTTACATCAGTGAAGTGGAAACAGAGGCTTATAGGAGGGACCGAGAGAACCGCACTGCGAGGCATGAAGAGATGATGTACTGGGGCTACAAGTTTGAGCAATACACATGTGCAGGTATATACTTTTAAACAATTAACAATATAGCCTTTCTCTAAAGCCCATTTCATCCAAAGTGTTATTGTATGATAACACTTCACTCTTATGCATCCCTGTAGATACCGTCCACAGTTTACCTGACCCGAGTGGTGTGGTGAACACGAATGAGGCCTTTTGCACTGTGGTGCAGACTCGGCTCGCGGATCACAGACTTCTGTTCTCGGGAGAGGTGGACTGTCGGGATAAAGACCCCAACGCTCCAGCTGCTCCTGCCTGCTACGTCGAGCTGAAGACCTCAGCAGAGATTTGCACCCCTAAACAGCGCAGCAACTTCCACAGGTGAACAATCGAGTAGTAAAACGCAACATGGCATGATCATTATATTTCAAGAAGTTCTTGAAGGAATTTCTTCAAGTTTGATGCAAACAGTCACCTGGACACAGAAGTCAAAGGTCACTTTGACCTCAGGAATTTGGGAAAAAAATTGACATCTCTAATTCTAGTTTTTAGTTATAAATACATATTTTTTTAAATATCTATATCTCGTTTATTATTTGATTTACCTAAACGCAGCTGATTTTACGCTCATGTTTGTCATTGGTGTGGATGTTAGGTTCAAACTGCTGAAGTGGTGGGCGCAGTCGTTCCTCCCTGGGGTCCCTCGCGTTATAGCAGGCTTTCGGGACCATGAAGGAGTGGTGGTTTCTCTGGAGACGTTTCACATCTCCAAGATATCACATCTCATCAAGGTACCATGTAGAAGTTTGAGTGGAGACATTACTCTGGATTTACTGTAGTCCTGCTTGTGTTGTGGGACCTGGGATGTCAATGCCAGTTCTTAGTCAACTGTCAACAAATATCAGACAGATTGCCATACATTTTTTTATCATTAATAGGATTATTGCTTCTCACTTAAGTGTTTCCCTGACTTTTCTTCCATGGTCATCATTTTCCTTAAAACCCTGCAGAACACAAACAAATAGCATTCTTATCATCCTGATCCTATAACCCCACAAACCACTAGCATGGCTGTAGACTGGAAGTCTATTAATTCAAGAAATTCACAAAAGAAAATGTAACATCACACAATTTATTAACACTGTCTTGTGTTTTCTCTCCAAACAGAATGAATTTAACTGCTGGAAGCCGACAGTCTGTATGAACTTCTGCTGTGATTTCTTGTCTTTTGCGAAGCATGTGGTTACTGAAGACAACCCGAGGTGAGTTCCGGTGATACAGACAACATTGGACTCTTTCCCATGTATTTTTTAAATACTTAAATATTGAATGATTGTTTCCCTCCTAGTGTGGTGTACCTGTTCTCCTGGGATCCCCACAGAGATGTGACCTACTCCATCCACAGGGACTCCCCGTATTCATTCCTGCCCCGCTGGTATATCGAGGAGATGACCAGCAGTCGAGACCCACATCAGTCCTGATTTACAATATCTGGTTAAACAGAATTCTTGATATATCAGTAGTGGCCTCCAATGGAGGGATTTTTTAAAACCAATATACATTGGCATTTTATGCATGGACAACTTAAATTGTGCAGCTTGCAGAGATCATGATCATTTGGAGGGAATTTTTTTGTTATCATGTATTTGTGTGTCATACTGAAGGGTATTTTTTTCCGTGTGTGTGCGTGTGTGTCTGTGCGTGCAAACAGGCTACATCCATTCTGTTTTCGTTTTAAAACCACCGTCCATAGGAACATACCTTAAAAGGCATTATCATGTGATCATTCATGTACACTGAGCATGTGCGTGTCAGTGTAAACAGGAGGCAGAATATTTACTCTGCTCTGCTTCAGCATCAGAATCAGAATTATTTTTATTGCCATGTATATTTGCACATACAGGAAATTGCCTTGGTGCTTATGGCAAACAGTAAAAACAAGGAACAAACATGGTGAAATGATAGAGCAGGATTTCTTTTCTTGGACTGATGTGGTGAAACTGTTGATGACACTAAGTGTTTACAAAGTTTTGCCCTCACAGCTGGTAGAGTAGTGACCGATAAGAACCAGATGGCAAATGCACGTGACTGCATCTCCATCTCCAATTGAGACGGTTTGGCCGTGTATACGTTTTCAAACTCAAATGGGGAAAACAGCAATTCCAACATTTCCACTACTTAAAGGTAGTAGTGTGGATGAGCCTCACTTTTGGTTCTGATCTGTCGGGGAGATGGTGGAAGACACACTCACACGTGCAAAGTGAATGTGTTTCTACAGAGTTTACTCCTAATATATTTCCTGCCTGTCGAGAACAGTTTTCATTCATCATTTGAAAGAGAGCTGTGGTTTTTTTCATGTAAAAAAACAATCACAGTGTAGTGTTAACAGTTTCACAAACTTTATTATTCCCTGGTTATCACAATCATTTTAAATTCCCAAAACAGTTAGTGGGTTGAATTAACAAAATTAGAAAATGTTTTTAGAAAATTTGTTGAAAATAAATGAAAGTGCAACAGCAGTTACAAATATTTTTCTGTAAACTGTTAAGACAAATCACAACATGTTCAGATGAGTCACTGCCTTCTCTGTGTTTTTTTTTTAACTAACTGACATTCCCCAGATTTGAGCGCTTTCTCATCTTTTAAATAAAGCTTATTTCATTCTCCTGTAATCATTTAACTTTCAGTTTTCTGTTTTTCACACCAATTACACACATAATTCAACATTTTACTTGATTTCTGAGAAAATAATTCATGTATTTTAATGGAAAAAAACATGTGCAGGAGACTGATATTTATGAGCGTGTGCAATTTGGTGCAAAATCAAATAAAAATCCAGAATCTAGTGGCTTGTGGTTTCATGAGGGGCGTGTGAGGTACGTGGTCTACTGATATTGTGAATCGGAAATGCACTCATCTTTTGGTGGATTTCCACTGATGTATTTCCAGAACATAAATGCATCAGTCCAAACCAACTTTTCTTTTTACAACCGAGTACACTTAACAGGCAGAGAAGCTCAAATCGAGTAAATGAGTCATTTGTTAGTTTTTAGACTGACAATGTCCCACATGTATGCATCTGATGAGCAGATGCAAGACAGTTAATCCCCTTAATATTAAGTTATACAGCAGTGTTGCGTACAGTAACTCTTGTAATTATAAAAAAAAGAACCATGGCTGCAGAAACATCCGTTCACTAACTCACAGAAAGAGCACAGTGATGAACGGCTACTGTAAATTTCTGCCCGTGCCTTCCCTACCTAGAGGACGTACAGAGATAATGGAATCAAAACGTTCATACTGGCCAATCATTTAAAACAAAGATCGATAACACAGTGCATCATGGTTAATGTAAATCATCAACAGTCATCACAGTACATAGTTCAGATCATAGTACAGTTTTTTATGATACAATCAACTGGCACTTACTGTGGTATAATTACATCTGTAGCCTTTACCATTTACTTTATGGACTAATTCCAAGTAATGTTAAATTCATGTTAATTTATTATAATTATAAAAATCCAAACCTTCTAGGCTGGAATAGTAAGTGCATATTTTACACACAAAACTAAAGACATATCAACCGGAGCTCGGCCTATTTCTGTCTTTCACCAATTCGGTTGTTACAGCTCATTTGTGTGTAGTAACGATATATTGTGCGTGAGTTAATTTCACAGTTAAACTTTTGACGGAGTGTATGAGGAATGATCCAGGCAACGCACAAGGAGGTAAATTCTTGGTCTCATAATTTCTGGAAGAACCCAGACAAAGTTTGATACTTTGGGGGAAATGCTGTTAATGCTAAGTCACTGAGAATGAATGAGGCCGAGTCTGCCTGTGGCTAAAGGTAACGAAGTCCAGCAACAAGCACTTCTACAGCTGATTCAGAAAGTAACACACTGGTTATATCTTGAAGTTAAAAAAACGTCAGATCTCTGTTTTCCAGAGTTGTCTCACAGACAGTAAACACAGTTTCTACCAAACCTTTCCTTTACAAGTAATGTAATATTTGTCCCTACTAGTCCTAAGATCTCATGTTTGTTAAATATAATTTCATTGTAGGCAAGGGAATCTCTGTCTTTATGTGCATATGAAATCATTGGCATTTAGCTTTAACTCAAATTCTTAAAGGGTTAAGAGAGGCTTGGTGGTGAATACCCTGAACAGGTTGTTTCTCCATCACAGGGCTAAATTAAATCAAGCCAACATTAATGTTGTTTCTAGATGGTCCGATTAATTAAGACCAGTAACTTGGTTAAATTTGTTACCATAGCAGACTTACCGAATACATTATCATGATTTACTTCCTTAAATTAACCATAAAACTCCAACCAAATTCAACAGAGCTGATATTCATGGTCAGTCTGCACAGATGGAAATAGGTTAAAAACACAAGTGTTACCTTTGTGGTTGTTTTGGGCGAGCGTCTGTAGCCCTAAAGGCACAAAATCGATGTAACTTCTGGCACAAACAAAACCCACTTACAACAAGTGTGTTAATGCCGAAGTGGGCGTTTGTTCACTGCTTCAGCTTCTTGTTCAGGCCCATGACTCTGAAGGTCGCAGAAGTGATCTTCTCGTACACCACAAACATGAGGGCAGCCGTCAGTACCGTCTGGAGCAGTTTGGCCTCAAGGCCTTTGTACAAACCAAGGACACCGTTCCTCCTGTGGTGGAGAGAACAGGTTTGAATAAGGAAACATCATTGTGTCAGTGAAGACGTGTGTGTGTGTGTCTGTGTGTGTGTGTGTGTGTGTGTGTGGCTGCACTCACCTGATTCTATCCATGAACAGGGAGAGAATGCTGGAGAGGCTTCCTGTCACACGGCTCTTTCCATCGCCTTTGTACTGACCGAACTGTTGAGAGAACACACACCAAGTAATCTTATTTTACCCAGATATGACATTTTTCTTTTTGGACATATTGTGAATACAGTTAAAGAACCGATGCAGTTATGAGCTCATGAAGCATTTGTGTCCATTTCACATCTGCCTGCTTTCAAACACACTGAGAATACAGAAGGCTTCATCAGGGGCTCCTAAGGTTTGAGAAATGCACAAGATGGAAGCATTCCGTTTATCTGGGATACTTTTGATTCCTTCTAAATAGCTGGAGGAAGTGGAGACAGGTCAGCCGTCTTTATATACAGTGTGTGTTCTGGACCAGTAAATTACTTTAGCTCCAGCTGGTTTATGGAACAGCTGCCTAGCTACCTGATCAGCTTTGTTTTACACTATTAAGGTGTTTTTATTTAGATTTGAACAAAGAAACGTATCTAAACAGGAAATCATTTGTGTTTGGTCTTCTTATGAGATGAGAATAATTAAAAGACATCATCTTGTGATCCTTTGACAGTGGCTGCTATTTAAGGTCTCTTTAAAATGTAATTCAAAAATAAAAAAAGAGGGTGAACTGTGACATGAGATGGTGTTTACCCTCAGGATGGCTTGAATTGTTTGAAGAGGATATGTTGCCGTGGTAGCAATGGCCTTGGCAATAGCCCCAATCACAAAGATCTCTGCTGAGGATATCTGTGGGAGGAGACAAAGATATAATTCAGATACTAGTTGTCAAGATACCAGAATCACTTCAACTATGTGGCTCTGCTCCGAGCTCCTCATCGGATCACTGTTGCTGAGCCCGGCCACCAGGTGGAGAAATCTCATTTGGATGCTTGTATTTGTATTTGTAAGGCTGAGAGACAAGAGATCTATTCCTAAATCCTCTCACCTTCTTCCCTCCCCTGCCCGCCTTCCTCTTCAAGGCCTCATAAAACATGAACTGCACAGCCGGGTTGAGGACGAGGATGAGAGAGGCCAGAGTGCCGTTCCACAGAGTTCCCACTCCCTCATTGGCAATGATCTGCGAGAAAGCATCTGAAACACAGCAGGGGGGGTTTGAACGACTGAACAGTAACAACACAAAACATGTCTGAACTGGGAAACTATGATACAGAATGCATGTACATCACATACCAAACATTCCATTGTACTGGGTCTGCTGGAGGTCCTCGTTACGGAACTTGGCCCCTTGCAGCTTCAGCCGAGTGTTGACCACCCACATGGGAGTGGTCAGGACCACATTCACCACCCCTGCATGAACACCAGACTGTTAGCTCTCTTTAATCACACTCTGGATCAAGGACCTCTGCTACAACTATGGAACGGTTAAATATTTATGGGTGGCTGGTGTGCATAGAAAGGTTGTACGTAAATATGGCCGAGAGTAGAACTGAAAGTGTTAATCAATTAACAAAATATACCTGAAAATTTCTATTTATCAAATGTTAGTTTACAAAGAATGTCCATTAATTGTTGTCAGATTAATCGCTGATGGAAACTATTGTTAGTTACAGCTTTTAAAAAACCAACAGTGGTTTAAAAACTCTTTTAAACAATGAGCTGTGCAAATTCCCCATGAGGAAAGCAAGATAGAAAGTGACTGTCAATAGAAGCAAAACTAGAGAAAACATTGGTTTTCCACCATAAGAGACAGCCCCCTAATTTGTAATGGTTAGCGCTGAACTAATTAATCACTATACTTAGTGTTTGATGGCTTCATTCATGAAAATCAGTTTTACTATATACGAGTTACCTGCTACAACTCCCATGAGCAGATCTTTGCCGGGTCCGGGCCTGCCTGGACCAGAGACCGCCAGCCTCTTCAGCGTGTTGAAGGTGTAGAAGTAGACAAAGTTGGAGCAGCAGAGGCTGGAGATGACTGGGAACCAGCCTCTGTACAGGGACTGACTGGAGGAAGTGAAGAAAGTTCAGTCAAAACATGATGGTTTAGAATAATGCTGCAACTTAAATATCCCTTGGTTAATAATAGCATCAGAAAATACACAAAAGTGGAGCTGGAAATAGAAAATGTACGATTCAAAAAAATTACCTAAATGATTGGTGAGTGAAACAATGCTGCTAATTAATTTGCATAATATAAACTATGTAGTAAATTTAGTTTTTAGCTATAGATTCTACTCATTTGCATCATACGAATGTCTGCTGAATATACATGCCAATAATGCTGCACACAGTTTTGATATTCAAACCTTGTTGATTGGTTTATCACAACAAAATAAACCATAACTTGGTAGGAATTGATGCTGCAGGTTGTGATATATTACGACACTAAACTATACTGACAGGCCTTCTTCCTTTGCGATCTCAGCCAGGATGATGGGGGTGGAGTTGGACTTCCGCTTCTCGTCCACTAAGAGACAAAGATAAACAAGTAGGTGAAAGTTAAAAGGGCCATTTCACCAACATCACCTCACCGCTCACTTGGAACAACAATCGGCCTCAGCGGAGTTATGATGTGTTTTGCAGCAGAGGATAACCAATTCTAGGGTCTGAGTAAATAGCCCTGTAATGCACATCAGGGGTTATCTCAGTGTGAGCTTGTGACATCAAGTTTACAACAGAGAGGTGATGGAGTTTAAAGCAGAGTGGTTTTTACCAGGTAGAAAAGTGTTTTGCAACAAAAATAAATATAAATACATATTTGCATGATGCAATTTGATTTACTGTGGGTGAGAAATTGCCCAAAACGCACAAAGGTGTGATTGTACGACATGGAATGATCCGTTTGTCACAAGATTTTTATAACAGCGTATTAGGAATCATTGACATTTTGTTTCTTATTTTTATGTGACCGCTTACATGTTGTATTGACATATTTAACAACCTAATATCCATATCTCCCCTCAAAAATCCACATGAGTCAGCTTCGTCTTGAGCTGTGTGTAGTTCTCATATAGACTCAGGATATCTTGGTCTCGGCTTCATAACCAGGTCCCTCAACTTTATGATGGTGAGACAGGGGTGGATCCAGGGTTGCGGCCAGGGGAGAACTGGCCCCAGGTAGTAATTGGATTCAGTCCATGGCGTTGACACTCACCCTGCAGTCTGCTCTTGGCCGTGTCCAGAGGGAAGAAGACGCTCATCGCTGTCACGCTGCCCTGGAGGGGAAAGGAACACAGAGACTCGGTGAACCTCCATGTTCTTTCCGGGCTCAGACACACGCTTCACACACAGTTACCACACTTGACATCTGCTCTCACCATAGCTCCCGCCACCGCGTGAACCAGCGTCTCGTACGCAAAGAGGCCGACAGCCGATCCTCCGTTATCCGACATCTCTGCAGTCTCCGCCGGTCACAGGTCTCACACAAACACACACACACACAGGCACACACTCACTCACTCACTCACTCTCACACGCCGCAGCAGAGACCGGGAAGTAAACCGTGGAGGACCTGGGAATCACTGCCAACGGTCGATCCAGTTGTTCCGGCTGTGATCAGTGAAGTGAACGTGTAGCAGTCACACAGTGTTTACAAACCCGGTGGGAGGTGACGAGCCGAACTTCCGCCCATTCATTGATTGGACAGAGTCGTGAACTTATTTTTCTACTTTCTTCCTGTTGTTATTGTTCTTCTTCGTGTGTTTAACAAGCTCCAATGCCGCCACCTGCCGTGCTGGAGGAGTGGAGAGGTCGCGAGAAGGATTTTTAAAAAAGCTTAAAGGGATAGTTCGACTAAAAATGAAAATCCACTCATTAGCTACTCACCAATATGCCGATGGGGGGGGGGGGGGGGGGGTAAACAGCGTTGCAGCCAAATACAGTACAATTGAAGTACACGGTGACCAATTCTTCAAATATATTAACAAGTATTTGTTATAAGTATTGTATTTAGGGTTGCAAAATTCCTGGAATATTCAAAGTTTACAATTGATGGATAAATGAATAGAAAGAGGCTAGATGGACAGATGAACAATCCTCAATCAGCATGTTAATATATTTTCCCCAGTAATATCATTGAAACTTACCTGTCCTGCACACTACAGCAGGCCTCAATAGCCCTGCTGTAGTGTGCAGGATGCTGGGAATTATCTGCACAAGTGAAAGAGAAATGCACAGTGCAGGGTTGAAATTCACCCAGCAGCATGTGCTGCATTCCATACATTTTTAATATATAGTTTTGAATGATGTTTTTTTTGCTCAGCGTTTAATTCGCGTATATATATTTTTTTCTTCAAAATTCCCAAAATTCCCGAGCTGAATATGCCCATGGAAAGTTTCCGAAAAGTTTCCGGAAATTTACCGGAAAGTATCCGCCCATTTGCAACCCTAATTGTATTTATACTTTACTTGAGTATTCTACTTTTACCCCACTACAATTAATTAACTTGAAATAAAATATATAGAGTATTGAAATTGCATAATTATATACACATCATAATTAAACAAACATATTTCTAATATAGCAACCCTTTTACCCCAAATTGTACCAAATAAATTTTTGTTTTGTGATTTATCTCACTTGCAATATATCTTTTAGTGACTGGTGGTGGTGAGCAGAGATGGTTTATGAGGAAATGCTGCAGCTGACAACACTGACCTGGACTTTGCTTTTGTTTTATGGCTCTGAGCTGCTGATATGTTGACGCCCAGTGATCACTTTTGTTTGCTCGGGTCTGCGGTCGCCTCAGTCTTTGTCTCTGGAGGTAGTGGATTTGTTTGGTGGAGCTCAGTTCTTCTAAGAGATGTCTAGGTACCACAAGGCAGCGATTGATGGCTACTTGGACCTTTTGAAGGAGGCCACGAGGAGGGACCTGAACACTGCGGACGAAGATGGCATGACTCCCACCCTGCTGGCTGCCTTCCACGGACATGTCGATGCTCTTCAGCTCATATGCAGCAGAGAGTAAGCATGATACACTTCATCCCCTGCTCTTCACCATGCATAACCAAAGTCTCAAATAACCCGAGGGCATACAAATTAGTTCTTTATTGTTAGCAATAATTATTCCTTTCTAATGTTCCTTCTCATATTTATGTATTTTGATGTTCCAAAGTTTTGGCAGATAAATATATTGTTACACTCAGACACGTAATTCTGAATATTGTAATCTAATGTCTTATGTAATATTTTATGTATGATGCTCAAACGATGAACTAGAACAAGATTTCCACAGTAAAAACATAACAAATATTCACTAAGCAAAAGTTAACATTTTCAAAGGCTATTGTTTATTTTATTGCCCGGCTGGATATGCGTTTCATGCCTCTTTCATATTGTACTTTAGGACTTGCAGACAGCACATGTTTGTGTTCACATTATCCACTACACCGTGTTGAGCTATATCTGCATTCCCCTCTTTATGCTCATCTCTCTCATATGCTGAGCCAAATGTTTAATCAACCGAAGAAACAAAAGACCCCTTTATCTGTCTCCAAACCCCCCACACCCTGCAACAAAAAACCGGCAAAAAACCCAGCATTCTTTCTTAAAAGAACTAGGTCGAATTTTTTTTCCTGAATATAACTTGTGAGGTGTAACTCATGCCTCACCTATGTGACCATAGTAACTGAAGCATTTATGACAAGGCAGTATTACAGCAATCAAGACTTTTTATTGCTGTGACACTGAGGCACAGAACTGGAGGACTTTAAATCTTAATAGTTTACTAATTATTCTCAAAAAAGTCTTGCATTATTGTCTTAAATGTTACATTGGCTGTATATGAAAGAATGACTGGACACATGTATTCACCTACTTGTTAAGAGTGAGGTGAGATTATCAATAACAGCAGATAGTTAGCTTAGCTTAGCATAACGATTGAAAACATGGGGAAACAAGCAACAGCACACCTAAAACTTATTCATTAACACTTTCTATATTGATGAATTTAATTTAGCATGTTTTGTGACTATATTTACAAATGTTTCACATCACTTAAACAGGTCTGTTTTTTTTTTAATAAATAAATCAAAATACGTGAGTAATAAATAACTAATAAAGTGAAGATTAGCCATCTTTATGACAGTAAGCTATCTTACTATTGTTCTCATAAGTTTCACATGTACAGATTATTTTTTTATTGCATTTGATGGTAGGAAGGATACTTAATGTTTCCATTGTCTGTGCAATGACAATGAAGGAATTATATTATAAATAATAAATGATAAATGCATCTTAAGAAAACAAAATAAATGTATATTTTTTTTTTGCAATTAAATATTTTTATGAAGGCCTGAAGTCACATTTTTCTTCTTCTGTCACACAGAGGAGACCCCAACAGGAGCGACATCTGGGGAAACACTCCACTGCACCATGCTGCAGCCAATGGCCACATGCACATCCTCAGCTTTCTGGTCAACTTTGGTGCCAACCTTTTCGCACTGGACAGTGAATTCCACACAGCCATGGACGTTGCCGCTTCACGTGACCGCATGGACTGTGTGCGTTTCCTGGACGCGTCAGCCTCACAGCAGACCAACCAAAACCCCAAGAAGGTGGCCACTCTAAAGAAGGAAGCCATTAAGGAGGCGGAGAAACGAGTGAAACTCTGCGAGAAGGTGAAGAAGAAACACCAGAGCAAGATGGAGAAGATGCAGCGAGGAGCAGGCAACACCGGGTCTGTGTCAGAGGCCAGCATGGCATCGTCATTCTCAAACAGTGGCACCATGTCGGGCTCCAGTGAACAGTTCTCCGAGCATATTAAGGTTAAATCAGGCTCTATTTCAGCCAGGGTCAAAGGCACCCTCCAGATGAAGCTTGGGAAGAAAGAGAAAGGCACAGTGCCGAGATCAGGAGGAGATGGGAACGTCATCTTCCTCAAGCCAGAGAACGGAGCACCTGAGAACCCTGATTTTCTGGGTGTCTTCAGCGAGGAGGATGAAAACATATACGATGAAGAAGGACTTGGAGGATTTGAAGATGATTACAGTGAAGAATCAGGCCAAGTCAAACAGTCCATCTTCAACCGTCCAGGGCTCGGAGGTCTGACTTTCATGAAGAAGATGGGGCTGGAGTCGGATGACCTGCCCAGCGGGAACAATGAAAACCTTGGCTACCTCATTCAGACCAAGCAGTATGAGGAGGAGGAAGATGCGGGTGACTTCGAGGGGATGGGTGACGCGGATCTGCCCTGGGAACAGGAAAATCTGGGCCTTGATGATGATGAAGATGAGGAAACCTCTCCTCTGGATGCGTTCTTGTCTGCCATGTCCTTGCCAGAGTTTGCCCCCTCCTTCAACCGAGAGCAACTGGACCTGGAGGCGCTCATGCTTTGCTCTGATGACGACCTGAAAGGCATTCGCATCCAGCTCGGACCCAGGAAGAAGATCCTGGAAGCGGTTAATCGCAGAAAGAATGCACTGGAGACTCCAGGCATCATGAAGGACAGCTCCTTGTGAGCCAATAAAACATAAACAGTGATTTATGTTAATGTTTGAAACTTAAAGAGAGACATTATTTTTAATTTTCAATATAAGACAAAGATGATTCAGCAAACTGTTTCCCCAAAAGCACTTCACACATTCTTCAGTGATCAGATTTATATAGTTATTTAAAGAGTATTCTTGATACAAACCACATGACAAGATAGTCTGGTTTTAAGGGAGAAAAATACTCTTTTTCTAAGTCATTACTTAAGAAAAAAAAATGAAAATAGACACTTGGCTGGATTATAAATCCACAATATCCGGGTGAATTATCAGGGAGAGTCTGCCCATTCATTAAATAACAGGGTAAGTGGCGGATTTAGTTGACCTGCTATGTTTATTTATATGATTATTTTTGACATTCGACAATAAATAACTGTCAGATTAAAAAAATGTGTACAAAATAATATCTCCAATGTAGAATTTTCTGAAGCAAATACTGAGTGTGTGTTGGATATATCAAACTCAAAAAGTATTTAAATAACACAGACTCACATTGTGGCAAAAAGGTAAGGTACTAACAGCAAATTTGAATTCACGTGAAATCAACATACATTTCCACTGCTTGCCCAGATGAGACAAAGGCCATGCCATGGTGCCAGTTTATTTATTACTCAACATACTGACTTTGTATATGTTCCCTTTCTTTTAGATATATGGTGGATGGTCTTACCTGTGATTATTTTCCTAAAAACAAATTAAAAACAATTTCAAAAATGTATGTCTCTGAATTATTATTGTATCTTGCCTCTCGCCCAGTATCAACTGGGATTGGCTCCAGTTTGCCCCTCAAAGTATAAGCCGCATAGATAATGGATGGATAGATGAAAATATTATTATTATTATGATTAAATAAATTGTTTTTATTCTTTTCTCTGTGTGGTTTTTGCAAACCATAATATTTGATTTTAAAGTTGTCAAAAGGCACCAGTTGCTTAGTTAGAGGTGCCCCTGTTTATATGCCTGCCACACCTGATCATTTACTCCTTGTTATAATGGAAATATTGGAAAGAGGTGTGTATAAGAGTAGTACCTGCTGTGTGTGTACTGGAGGGCACGCGAATGTGTGTAATTGTTGCTCTTTTACCTTAGCAACTGGAGCGAACCCGGAAGTGTGAGGGAGGGAGTTATCTACGGTGCTGGGAGGGACTTCCTGTGTGTGTAGCTCATCACCGCGGGAGTGTTTCTTCAGTGTTTTGGTCACGACCGTGTATAAAACGAATCACGTGTCCGCGTGGAAACTGCAGCGACTTTTCCCCGGTCACCTGTGGCCGCGTCGTGCTGGTTCTCCCCGGTGCTTTGGCTCGTGGGCGCCGCCGAGCTGCTCCACCTGAACTAAGCCTCATTAGTGAGCTAATGGTCGAATCTCGGAATCTCACTCTGCGCGTCGCTGCTGCTCCTGCGACTCCCCCCTCATGTCTTTATAAATCAGAGGTGAGTTGCTCGGGATTCGAACCCCCCGGCTCGTGCCCGACGTGTCCACGCTGACTCTGTGTGTGTTCGGACTCGCAGTGACAGTGAGACATGGCGGAAATCATCGCCGTCAACGCCGGTTTGCCGTCCCCCTCCGCGATGAACCTAACCTATCGGGTGCAGGAGGACCCCGGCCCCGCATCCCCCGCCGTCCCCGCCACCCCGGCCCCCCTGAGCAGCGAGGACTACCTGTTCGTGGAGGCCCGGCACCCCAGCACCGTCCTCCAGGGCCTCAACAGCCTGCGGCTCAACAACGCCTTCTGCGATGTGACCCTGTGCTGTGGCGGACAGGAGTTCCCCTGCCATCGCATTGTGCTGGCCTCTTTCAGCTCCTACTTCCAGGTAATGAGACTGATAACCCCTTCCAACCATACAGCACCTATCAAAACTAAGCTTCACAAATCAGAAAAACACCATCACAACTTTAGAAGGCACTCATGAGAGACAGAAATGAAAGGTCCAGTGTGTCAGGCTCAGGTGAAAGGGATCTATTAGCAGAGACTGATATAAAACAATCCTAGTGTTGCATCTAAATTGTACGTTGTGTTGTTTTTACCCTAGAATGGAACCTTTTATATTAACATCAGGAGCGGGTCCTCTACAGAGGCTGCCATTTTTTTTTACAGTAGCCCTAAACTTGACAACGTCTGAAGGCTACCACAGGTTCTCCTTCATGTTTGGAAGGTGAGGTGGGGTATTCAGCTGCAACTTGCAACTTCACCTCTAGATGTCACTAAACTCTACACACTGAACCTTTAAGCATGATCACCCATAAAATTAAGATAAACTAAAATTGGGTCCAAATCAAGGAAAGGGGGGATGAGTTAATATTTTATTAGCTAATGATAAAAGTTTTTATGTTTGAAAGTTTGAGTCAAAGGAAGCTGACTCAGCCTGCCGTATTTCCTCAGCAGGGTGTCCCACAGCCTCAAGGCTCATATTTCAAAAGCTCTGTCTCTCAGAAGTCTTCAGCCAAGAATCTGGAACAGCTAAAGGGTCGCTGCCAGAGGATCTCCACATGTCAGCTGGGTTGTACATGGCTGGAAGGTTTGCGATATACCAAGGAGTAAGCCTTTTTAGGTTATTAAAAATAATCCTAAAATCATTTCTGGAACCAGGGTGATGCGTTCCAGCTGGTTTACTTTAAAAGCCTGGCAGCTGATCTCTGTACAGTCTTAAGCCGGTCTGCAGAGTTTTCTATTAAGACATGTAATAACAGGTAAACACAGTCTCCCTCACAGTCGTGCCAGGGACAGGCACAAAGACTCCAGGTCCATGTCTACATGCTAAGAAAATCACGTGAACTGTGCGTGTTTTCCCCCTCAGGCAATGTTTTCCACCGACCTGATCGAGTCTAAACAGGAGCGGGTTGCCATCAATGGAGTAGAACCCCAGATGATCGGGATGCTGGTGAGCTACGCCTACACGTCGGAGGTCTACATCTCCAAAGCGAATGTGCAGGTAGGGCCTCCACTCTCACCTCGCCTCTCCCCCTCCTAAACAACACGGGTGCTAAGCATCAATGTGCTTCAGGCTCTGCTGGCAGCAGCCAACCTGCTGGACGTGATGGCCGTGAGAGAGGCCTGCTGTCGCTTTATGGAGCGTCAGATGGACGAGATGAACTGTGTGGGGATCCACTGCTTCGCCGAGGCCCATTCCTGTAAGGTGCTGGAGAAACGCAGCATGGACTACATCCTCGAGCACTTCAACAGTGTCTATCAACAGGTGAGAGGCTGGCGGAGACCTTTGATTTTCAGTCTAGACGGTCAGCGCTGACTCCCGCACGCTGCCGTGTGTAGCTAATGGGAAATGCACTCCATTTAGAGGTTGATCAAATCTTAAGTCATAGTTAATAATTTTGCCATATCATTTATATTGTTGTAACGTACACTAGATTTTTAGTTGAATAAATAAATAAATCAGCACTATGAGCTTTGGGTGTGCTGCAGTGTTTATCGTGTAACTTGGTCACCTGTCTTGATTCAAAGAGCAAACCTCCATAGTCAAATTCATATAATTTTTTTAATTAAAATCAAATAAATAAATAAATATTTCTTGATATAGATAAGATACATTTATTGGTCCCACACACATGCACACACACACACACAACATGCATATGGGAGGAAACACAGGAGGACACACAGAGCAGCGGGAAGCAATGCACAGCGCCCTAAATATTAAACGCTTTATCTCACAATGTCAAAATAAAAAAAACTGAATCCAACCATTAATTCTGACTTACTCTCAAAGTTAAGGGTCTTTTCCTTCGCCCATACCCCTCCCTTCAACCTATTTTGCTAATATCAGTTCAGCAATTTTTTTGCATAATCCTGCCGACAGTCAAATAAACGGCGATGAAAACCCAACCACTGCTGGAGGTGAAAACGAGCCACTAGTACCTGAGCAGGAGAACTGAACCTGTCAGTGTTGTTGATTTCATGTGTGAAAAGGTTTAACAGAGATAATCTCCCTGTCAGAATAGTTTAACTGCTGACTGACTGATTAACTTCCATACTCCGGTGTGTGTTTGAGTGAGCCAGATGACCAAGTTGCTACTTACACTTTACCAAACTTATCATCTTCTAAATCTTCCACCCCAGGAGGAGTTCCTGTCTCTGTGTGTGGACAAACTGACAGAAATCGTTGGCAGTGACCACCTCAATGTGCCCAAAGAGGAGATGGTGTTTGAAGCCGCCATGTCGTGGCTGAATAAATGCACCTCTCGCAAACAGAGCTTCGAAAAGGTCAGATTCACTCGAGCTTACACGAGCTGGGCTTCTTGTATTTTGCCTTCCCTGGTAAAGATACAGTATGTGGCAGAGAAGGGCTGTGGCAGTGACTGAGATGAGCTGTCTGAGTCGATCAGAGTTCTCCCCTTTCATTCGTCCCTCGAAGGTCCTCGAGCACATCCGCCTGCCTCTCATCAGCCCCTACTACCTCCACGACGTGATCGAGTCTCAGGATGTGGTGAAGGAGAACCAGGCCTGCCAGACGCTCATCTCCGAGGCGAAGGACTACCTGCTGCTGAAGGACCGCCGTGGAGAGCTGTACTGCCCTCGGGCGAGACCTCGCAGATCCACAGGTGAACCCGGTCACGCCTGCACCATGAATGCAAACACTCAATTAAATAATCAGTGACTATTAAGAAATGTTATTAATTGTTATTAAAATTGTTAGATTTTAAATTCCCTGGTTACAGCTTTTTTTAATCTAAAAAATGTAGCTTTTTCTGACATTTTATGGACCCATCGATTGATTGAAAAACTGGTTTCAGATTAATTCGATAATTATTAGTCGTGGGTCCAACGCCCCTCTACGTTGTATCCTACAGGCCTCTGCCTCGCCTCACTCCTCTCTGTTCCTCTCCCTCTGTTGCCATGGTAACAGGGACCGCTGAAGTGATAGTGACAGTCGGCGGGGAGGACGACAAGGTGGTGCTGCGCAGCGTCGAGAGCTTCGATCCGGTGACCAATCAGTGGAAGAATCTGGCCTGCCTGCCCTTTGCCGTGAGCAAACACGGGCTGGTTGTGTCAGGTGAGGGCGGGCGGGGGAAACGCTGTCAAGTTTATTTCAGAGGATAATTAACTCCATACTTTGTCTCTACTCAAATGAGAAACCAAGCCTGGATGTATTGCACACACATAAGACGTGTTTCTCTCCACCCACTCCCACTTCTCCTCTTCCTCTGCAGACTCAACCCTGTATTTGGCAGGAGGGGAGTTTCCTGACGGCTCAGCCAGCAGAGAGATGTGGCGCTATGACCCCTGCTTCGACTCCTGGATGGAGATGGCCCCCATGAATGTAGCTCGATCTGAGTTAGGTTAGGATGACTGATCTTGTGTCATTTCCCGCAACTCTGAGCATTTAATAGTCATGTAATAGTTGCACTTCAAAACCTCCTCCTTTCCCTTCGGGTTCATGGGATGTTTGACTGCCTGCAGTGTGGGTGCAAAAACAGCATGGATTTTCATTTGCTGCTCTCTATCCATAGATATCCTTAACATTTGAATACTAAATATTTACATTGGGAGCGGGTCCCCTCAGACTGGCTGAGGTTTTATGACAGCTGAAGGCGATACCACAGGTTCTCTTTCATGTTTGTGAGGGTGAGGTGAGGGATATTCAGCTGAAATGTACAACCTCACCACTAGATGTCACTAAATCCTTACACACAGAACCTTTAAGTATCTCTCTCCTCTCAGGCCTGGTGATGCTGGACGGCTTTGTGTATGCAGTGGGAGGTTGGGAGGGGCGGTCGCGTCTGGACTCGGTCGAGTGCTACAACCCCCATGCCAACTGCTGGCAGTTCACAGAGTCTGTCAAGATGGCCGTCACAAGTCCTGCTGTGGTGGCCCTGGACGGACTGCTCTATGTTACTGGTAAGAAATGAAGGCTCTACACACATGCAGGTTATTCTAAACCTTGTCTTTTTTTATTTAGTATTTATCCATGTCTCCCTGTGACCTGGTAGGTGGGGCAGTTCTTGAGGACGGTGACGGCACAGATCTCGCCCAGGTGTACAACCCTAAAACCTCAGTGTGGACAGAGGTCACATCGATGCAGATCGCTCGCTCTGGTTCAGCAGCCTGCACGCTCAAAGGAAAGATCTATGTTATAGGTAATATACATGTATGTCTCAGCCGTTAGTCTTTTGTAGATTTTCCCAGTGGTCCAGAAATGGTCTATTCTCTTGTTGAACCTCTCTTTGTTTCTTGCAGGTGGATGGCACGCCTCGACGGAGAACACAGATAAGGTGGAGTGTTACAATCCCAAGACCAATCAGTGGACCATGTGTGCCCCCATGAAAGAGCGACGCTACCGACCCGGTGCTGCTGTGGTGGATGGAAAGATCTACGTCCTGGGAGGAGAAGAAGGCTGGGACAGGTGAAGAGCCATTCAGAAAAGCTGCTGATACACGTAATATTCATCCAGTTTTGTGGTTGTTGAGGAACCTTTTAGGAACTTATTAGCATTTCAAAAGTTATACAGTGAGAGTGCCAGAAATATCATTGTCAGGACTTAGTGATGTGATGTTTATTGACTTCAATACAAAGGGACATGTAGTTTAAAAATAGTTTGTGTATGTATGAATGTATGAGTAAGACAAAGGAAGGAACCGTTATTATCCATGTTACCATCTGCACATTTTTTATTCAGCAGGTTCGCACAAAAAGTACTAGACTGATTTGTACTAAAGTTCTTGTTAAATCTTTGTGTGAAACCAGATCAGGAGACGTAATTTTATTTTGCATTGGAAGAGACAATGTTTTTCTACTGTTGTGTGTCTGGGTTTTACCTGCAGATATCATGACACTATTGAGAGGTACTGTGACGAGACGGACACCTGGGAGATCGTCGGGGAGATGCCCACCAGTCGCAGCTGGCTCAGCTGTGTCTCTCTCCAGCTGAGGAAGGACATCCACATGAGCAGCTGTCCCGGGACGCCAAATGACAACTGAAGCACTACGATATCATTGAGGAAT
Source organism: Platichthys flesus (assembly GCF_949316205.1). Classification (NCBI taxonomy): domain Eukaryota; kingdom Metazoa; phylum Chordata; class Actinopteri; order Pleuronectiformes; family Pleuronectidae; genus Platichthys; species Platichthys flesus. The sequence goes on from NC_084960.1 coordinate 7,927,550, forward strand.
CTCTCCTGGTGGTGATTTGCACATTGTTCGGGGACAGTGCACTACAGAGCTCTGAGCTGTGGAGACCAGCAACCTGACAAGTGATGCCTGGATTTGGCACAGCGCTGTTTGAGCTCTTACTTGTTGCAACATGTGGTCGTGGCGGCTTGTGGTATGAGCCTCGCTGATCTGGGTTCCTCCTTTGTGCGTGGAGACAAAGGAAACGTTGTTTACACACATTATCTCATGTAACTGAGATGGACGACTCGGTCGGGAATCAGAAATCACCTTCTGTGTGATGTGACCATGTTTGAGATGATGTTTATATGTCTGCACACCTTAAACCTGTGAAGAAGGTCCCAGCCAACATAGTGTATTTTTGTATCATTGTTATGTGACGTATTTATTGGGGTGTAACAAGCTGGGGGGAACAAGTGAAAGTTTTGCTCCATTAAAAGATGCTCTGTCAGCCAAAGAATCGAATTGTTAGGAATTTTCAACGTTGCCTGTGAAAGACATCTTTGTGTGAGCACTGTTTCAGTAGTTAAATTTTAAAGTATTTGTCTTAACAAACTGTAACCTGTTAGGTATATTTTTGTAATGTAATGTGCGTCATGCGTTTGAGTGAATTTAAATGGAGTTAGGTTCTATTAAAGATGTTTAATACTTAACACTGTGCGAGTGTTTGTGTAGTAACACGTTTCATAATTTGTTTTAGTACTGAACTGTTAACTTTTGTTGACTTAAATTACTTAAATATCAATCATTCATTTTGCGTTATAGTCTTCCTCAGTCTTAGTCACTGGAGGTTATGTCACTAAGTAATGGAGATGGTTGTTATTAGAATATTTTACATGTACAGTAAAAGATTTGTTGAGGGATGATGGGAGATGCCACAATGTCCAAAAAGGTATCCCCCCCCCCCCCCCCTCCCTTTCCCTCTAATCCATCCCCGCATCCCTTAGGTGAGAGTGCTGTTTAATACATGCTTAATACAAACTATAAAACCAAATTGCACATCCCAACCTCGTGCCGACACAGATCAGACATTCATCTCTTCTCCGAGTGAAAAATATGTGAATTTTATCACAATTTATCATTTGTTTTTCCACTCCAGAAGAAATCCCTGACAATGCACAATGTATTATACAATGGACGTGAAGGTTAACGTATTACATAAGAAACTAAGTGAAGCAGTTTATTAGGTACACCAAGCTAAAACTAATACAATCCAACACAAACATCCCTAAAGCATATCTTACCTTCATGAAATGAACAATATTTATATAATATATGGCATTTTGTATGGGACTTCATTAGTTCCACTCAGTGTACCTAGGCATTGGTTATTAAATTAGGCATTGCTGTATTTCAAATAAACACATTTTCAAGGTGTAAACTGGAATTGAAGATCTGTCACTTAAGATAAAAATAAGGGAGCATTTCATTTCTAGGATTATATTCATATACAATTTTCATAGTTGGAGGGCCTCAAAATATGTTGGGAAAAGGACTTTAATCATGTGATCCTATAATTCCTAGGAGTTTGATTATGTTATTGTTTTGTTGTGTTTATTGTGTTTTGTATTTTTATATTTTTAGTTGTCTGGCAAGATTTGAATATTATTTGCCGGACTTCAGACGTTTCTGTCATGGTTGTTTAAAAAAAGAAAAAAAAAAGGAAAAAGAAATGTAATTTAGACATTTACAAATCTGTGTTAAGAATCAGGTAATTGATTACTGCCATCTACTGAGTTGGTGCATTGTTCCTAGAGATACTGCAATACAATGTTGATCCAAGTGGAAAGCACAAGCACACGTATTTTTGTCTGTGAAACAAAAGCCTAATACCAGACTAATGGATATAATAGTTCAATGAGTTATTTTTGTGTAAAAGTCAAAGTTGAGGGGTGTGGCTTATTGTCACATCAGAGTTTCCATTGATCTATTAGTCCCATTATATTCCTTTAACCTCCTTTGCTTCAGATCCTTTAACCCCCTTTGCTTCAATCCCTAAACCCCCTTTGCTTCAATTCCTTTAATCCCCTTTGCTTCAATCCCTTAACCCCCTTTGCTTCAATTCCTTTAACCCCCTTTGCTTCAATTCCTTTGACCCCCTTTGCTTCAATTCCTTTAACCCCCTTTGCCTCAATTCCAAGTAGCCACTTTGCTTCATTGAAGAATCAGTCTGCAACAACCAGCCAATTGGTAGCACAAAGGAGATATTTTCAAGGAAAACACACTTCAAACAGCGAAAAGAGTCACAATGGAAATCACTCATCAGAAAGTTAAACACATTGACATAAATGCAGAGACTCTCCGCCCGTACATTGACAACTTCTTTACGAAGATCACTGCAGAGCAGTGGGAGCTGTTGAAGTCAGGCAAACCGGATGATGCGACCACATTTATGTTGGCAGACCTTCTGCTGAACTTAATGACGTCTGTTTCAAATGCCATTGTAAAGCGACGTCCCCGTGCACCCGTGTCTGAGGATAAAGTTCGGTCCATTCTGGGCAACGCTCTCAACAACAGTCTTTCACCAGGCAGCACAACAACGTCTGAGAGTTTGGCTAAACTCACAGACTTGGTTGTAGAGGAGGTGACGGAGACTGTAAACTCCTCCTTGTCTGCAAGCTCCATCTGTGTGAGCTCTGAGAAGCCTATAGCAACCCGCCTCATTAACCCCGATAATGTCCAGAAGATGATCTCTTATGCCTGCAAGTCGTTAAAGACAGACAGACGAATCAAACGATTGATCAAGTGTCAATCGGACCCTTCAGGCGATCCCCTTCTGGTGTCTAGGACTTCTTCAAGCTCCTACTCTTCAGGAGTAAGCTCCAAGTCAAGTAGATACTCGGAGGGAGGTTCAACAGCAAGCAGTATGGACAGTGTGAAGAGGCTTGTCCAGGAAAAAATCAACGATAGTTTAACTGACATCACAGACTTCTTTAATGAGTTCGATGATAGCCTCTCTCTCAATTTATCGTTTTCTCCAGAGATTGATAAGGCTTTAGATGAAATAATTGAGTCAATCAGTGAGGAAAGCAAAAATGGAAAAGAGTCCCCAGAGCCAAACTTCTCAATCGGTAAGGGAAAGAGAAAGATCAATAGGCTTTTCATAAAGACTTTTGTCGGAGCAGGGATGCTCCAAATACTGTCACAGGTCGCGAAAAAAATTAATCAGAATCCCAAAGTCACTAGCAGGAAGGCGATAAAGACATTGATTGCTAGTATTGACGCTGTGCTTCTAGAGAAGGAGAAGCCAGGAGATGGAAATGAAAGTTCTGCATTCCAAGCACTGGAAAAGACAATATCTGAAAAGGTTATTATATTCACAAAACAGCTTTCAGATCTCATCTATTCGCACATCGCACCTGGCAAGAATTCAGACAAGGGTTCAGGTCTACTGAAAAAGGTTTGTGTTCCTACTTCACATAGGAATATATATGCAGACATTCAGACAAGGGTGTTTTGTTTTCTGTCCTTGATAAGCTGGTGGCTGAACAAGCAAGTTAACCGCCACACAAACAGAGTGTCAGTCGCTTTAATGACCATCGACTCATCGCAGTCATCATCATTAGAGGTCAACAGCCTTGAGGAGAAAAGATCAGAGCAGTCGTCACCATCATCAGAGTTCACCGGCAGAGGGACGGAAAGACTGAAGCAGACAACACCAGCAGTGGTCACTAGCAGAGGGAAGAAAAGATCTAAGCAGTCAAAAACAGCATTGGTCACCAGCAGAGGGAATGAAAGACTGAAGCAGTCAACACCAGCAGTGGTCACCAGCCATGGGAATGAAAGACTGAAGCAGTCAACACCAGCAGTGGTCACCAGCAGTGAGAATGAAGGACTGAAGCAGTCAACACCAGCAGTGGTCTACAGCAGAGGGAAAAAAAGATCTAAGCAGTCAAAAACAGCATTGGTCACCAGCAGAGGGAATGAAAGACTGAAGCAGTCAACACCAGCAGTGGTCACCAGAAGAGGGAAAAAAAGATCTAAGCAGTCAACACCAGCAGTGGTCACCAGCAGTGAGACTGAAGGACTGAAGCAGTCTAAACCAGCAGTGGTCTACAGCAGAGGGAAAAAAAGATCTAAGCAGTCAAAAACAGCATTGGTCACCCGCAGAGGGAATGAAAGACTGAAGCAGTCAACACCAGCAGTGGTCACCAGCCATGGGAATGAAAGACTGAAGCAGTCAACCCCAGCAGTGGTCACCAGCAGTGGGAATGAAAGACTGAAGCAGTCAACACCAGCAGTGGTCACCAGCCATGGGAATGAAAGACTGAAGCAGTCAACCCCAGCAGTGGTCACCAGCAGTGGGAATGAAAGACTGAAGCAGTCAACCCCAGCAGTGGTCATCAGCAGAGGGAATGACAGACTGAAACAGTCAACCCCAGCAGTGGTCACCAGCAGTGGGAGTAAAAGGTCGAAGCAGTCAACACCAGCAGTGGTCACCAGCCATGGGAATGAAAGACTGAAGCAGTCAACCCCAGCAGTGGTCAGCAGGAGTGGGAGTAAAAGGTCGAAGCAGTCTTCATCATCAGAAGTCAGCAAAGAACGTGAGAACACAGCCTCATCAGAGAGGAGGGCCAGGGAGAAGACTGAAAAGATCCAGGCTGAGCTCAAATATAAAATGTTTGTCAGTGTTCTCTCGGACAAGCTCGTCACACAAATCTATAGAAAGGCAAAGGTGACATGTACTGACGAAGAGATAAGGCGTCATCTGCTGGAGAGAATATGGGCCGAGGTCAAAGACATAGACTCACCTTTCATCCCTGAAAGAATCCTTGAACTGGACATTTTCAAGGAGTTATGTAAGAAGTGGCCTTCTCCAGAGATGCTAATGTCTTCCCTTCTTGGAAGAGATCCAGAACTTGAGATGTCAATAATCTCCATTGTGAGAAGACGCCTGTGCAAAAAGCCTGGCTTCGTCTCCTCTTTCAGAGCAGGCATCTTTTCCTTCTTCGGTAGATAATAGGTGGATGATGTTACTCCGATAGCTTCACTTTCAAATGTCAGTGTGGCAGTGGTGCTTGCCACGGGGCTCTCCCACACAAAGCCAGAAACGGAATGTTTGCTTTTCAGTGTGAGGACCAATCAGTTAACAGCTCTCGACTGCGCTGATTGATCCTCTGTGGTGCAGGTACCACCATCATCATTTTCAGGCCATGGATTTATCCGGCCTGACCTAGCTTTTACTAAGTTTTACAATGGGTTTTCTCAAGGTGCTCCTGTTATCCCCACATTTCTAAAAATGAATACAATTTCTACAATGGAATCATTTGTTGTCAGTATTTATTCCAGGCAGACTAAAGTTTTGCTGTTTTACAAGCTGAATATTCACTGTGTCTCAGGTATAACTTTCTTCCTTTAATTCATCAGCCATCGGCACCTTCACTTTAACTTAGCTCCCGAGCTGTATAAGGCGGAGGAGAGTAACCTCATTATGGCTGGTGATCAAATAGCAATACTGAGCATCCATTAGATGTAGCAGATGTTAGGGGCTACCAGCAGATGTTAGGGGCTACCAGCGGATGTTATTGACATAGGTCTTAGGTTGGTAGTGACAATATGTGATAAGACTGTAAGTCACTGGCGCCCATCCACCAGCTTCTCCCCGTCTCGGACTTGCTCCAACTGATCAAAATGCCTCGAGTGAAACTGATCTGACTTAAATGATCTGATTATTTTACAACCATAGACCATACAAAAATTGACAGTATGAAATAAAAGTTATCAAACTGAACAAATTCAAAGCTGACTTCATGCTATCATTTAATGCAGTGTTAACCTTTAAACTATGATGTTGGACAACATACTGCAAATGTGAAGAGGAAAAATCTGGCAGAAGTTTTAGAGAACAAACAAATTCAGATAAAATCCTGTAATTCCAAAGCAACTGGTTATTTCATTGATTTACATTCACAAAAAAATCCAATAAAATACACCTTTTATTTACATGGAAACACAACATTTTATAAGTTTTAGATCTTTTCCAGAAAGGCACTTGATCAAATTCTTGTTGCAAATTATCAACAAGGGAAATTCTATTTGGTAAAAGGCACTTAAAAAAAACATGAGGAAAAGACATGGAGGGTGTAAACAAACATGAACAGACAATCATTTTCAAGCTTTGAATCACAGACAAAATGGCGATCACAACTCTATCCCAACACAGTGATGACAAATTCTATTTTTCTAAATAAATTGCAAACATGCAGAAAAACACATGTGCAGATGGTTGTTACTCATGAGTTGTGTCTCAAAAACCGTTGTACTTTGTCTGGCACATTTTACACTCAGCTTTTTAGGTTATAATTGTTCATCTTTTATGAGTTGTATCCTTTGTGCTCTTGTATCTTTTTTATTTTTTTTAGGGATGGTGCAACATTCAACTCACTTTTATTCTGCATCATTATGTCTAACACAGGATGTCCTGTCTTTTATAGTAAAGTTGCTGCTGTAGCACTTTGTCCAAAGAGAAATATCCCAATGTGAACAACAAAGTCCATTTGATTTAATGTTACTACAAGTTCAGTAACCTGATGGCCTGATGGTACAAACTGTCTTTTACTGTCCTCATTCTTCAAGTTGCTGTTTTCCTTAGTAAATGCAATGCAGCAGAAATCCATCGTCTGGTGAATGATGCTCCGCGCGGTGGATTCTGGGTAAGACGACGGCCCGCCGCCATGTTTGTCTTTCTGCACCGGGCTGAAGGAGAGAGTCTGGCGTCATGAGAGGAATCCGGTCCCTCAACAGTCTTCCCGTGAGTCCTCTCTTCTCCCCGCGTGGCCCGAGCTGTGTCCCCCGACACACGCGATGGGAACTTCACTTGTTTACCTCACTGGTTTTAGACGATAACCCCTCTTTTAGCTGTTTGTAGCGTGGTGGCTAGTTAGCTTGCTAGGTGGCTAGCTAACGCCGGCTTTTCTAGCGTAAGGCTAGCTCGCCTGTATTGTTTTTACAGCTGAGTTAAGTGACACCCCCTCTCCCCGGATCATCCACTTACACCGATAGTCAGATTCAAGTGGTAGTAACGTGTGCATGTAAAGCAGGAGGTTGTTTCTGGTTAGCTTGGCCACTTGTAGCTTCGTGGGGTTCTCCTGAAGGTCAATGTCTGATCCTGTGTTTACTGCAGTTCCGTGTCAGTGTCCTGGACAATATCCGGAGACTTTCTGACAGTTGACAGATCTCAGGCTGTGTTGACAGGGCACACACACACACATCTGGTCTTTACTTCAAGGTTATAACTTGCACGGGTTATTTCAGGTCACCCCCTCCCACCTTAATTTAGGACATGATGGCTAGTGTCTGCTGTCTGCTCCAGATGAAAATGATTACACAAATGTGAATCACAGAATGATCACCAGAATCTTATTTTAGGTCAAACTCGCAAACATAGGGTTGTTAATACAATTATTATTGAATACATAACATCGTCATCTAGAGTGTAGGTAATAATAATTTTCTATAATATGTGATTTCTTTTTGCTCAAGACTGGGGCTGCAATTGACAGCTTCTATCCTGATAAATTTAAATGTCAAATATTTCCCCCACTGTTTGGTCTATGAAATAAAGAGGAATATGTCTCGTCCACTCGTTTCTTATTCCTGGGTGACGTGAAAACAGCTCAGAGACTGTTGGTCTTCAAGTTTTGACCAGGTTTATCAGACAGTGATTTGTTTTCCTTCTTTTACCTGAATCAGGTACATTTATCAAGTAATATGTAAATAAAAAACAAGGATAAATGGAGCATAGTATGAACTAATGGCATTTTGTATAAGAAAATATAGATTATTAAATCATTTCCTATCATGTTGGTCACCTGGTCATGCCTATTGATTTATCTTGTGACCCATGGAAGGAGGTGTTGGTAGATTACAGATCTAGCCATCTCTCAAATACTCATTAGGGTTATAAATCATGTTGATATTTTTGAGGTTAAGATTTGTCCGATCGAATGTCTTTACTACTTTCATAGACATGTTGTTCACAGCTGTCGTCTCTTCCCACAGAAACGTTGCTATGCAGCTGCCAGGAGGAGTGAAGCTCTGACTGAAACCGTTGCAGCTCCCCCTCCTCAAAATGTCCAGGTAGCACTTGTCTACATTTGAGTACCTGTTAAAGGCTAAACTGTTTAAATGAATCAAAAGTTGAATCAGAGAAAAGAAGAGCCAGTAGCAGGAAAATTGACACTGTAAATTCACAAGGATATTTGTCATTGCTGCTCCAGGTGTCAAAGCTCCCAAACGGTCTGGTGATCGCATCACTGGAGAACTACTCGCCCTTGAGCAGCGTTGGTGTGTTTGTGAAAGCTGGGAGTCGCTATGAGACTGTGGAAAACCTGGGTGTCTCTCATGTGCTACGACTGGCCGCCAACCTGGTAACCTGTGAATGACTGTGAACATGCAATGTTTTCTGGGAAAAAATTGAATTGTGTTCAGTTAGCTTCATGGTTACGTTTTCCTTTTTGTAGACTAACAAGGGGGCATCTGCCTTCAAGATCTGTCGAGGAGTTGAAGCACTGGGGGGCAGCCTGAGGTCAGTGTCTGCGCATGCTTACACGGACTGTCCTTGCATGTCCTGCTATAAATAAATTTGAGACTACCAGTGTAACTGAATCTGGACCAACTGCCTTTTGTTTACTTGCAGTGTGACATCATCACGAGAGACCATGGTCTACACTGCAGACTGTTTGAGAGATCACCTGTAAGTGCTCCCATCTTCAAGTTTTATGAGCTTTTTAATGAGGGTCATGCAGATGTGGCAGATGCCACAGTATGTCCTCACCGCTCTTGTATCTGTGTGTCCAGAGATTCATTATTGGAGTTTTTGGTCGACGTGACCACAGGTCAGGAGTTTCGACCGTGGGAGGTCGCCGACCTGACGTCCAGGGTGAGGCTCGACAAGGCTCTGGCTCAGCAGTGTCCACAGATAGGTTCGTATCAGGAGCAACCTGTCAGCATTGAGGAATACATGTTTACACAGTAATTGAACCCATCTGACAAGTGCTGTAATTGATCTCAGGTTTGTGCTTCCAAATAAAACCTGAGCTGCTCTTAGCTACAGAGCAGGCGGTCGATTCTCAGTGGAATCGTCACCTCACATTTTAAGGTCTTTGTCCTGTTTTCCTCGGCTGAAATTCAGGTCTCTTTCCCTTTTCTCCCCCAGGTGTAATTGAGAAGTTGCATGAAGCAGCATATAAAAATGCCCTGTCCAACTCTCTGTACTGCCCTGACTACATGGTCGGCCAGGTCTCCCCTAAGCAGGTAGCACCTTTGTTTTCTTCTGTTTCTATACATTAGGGAAATAGTTCATCGTATGGTCTTGGAACTGATTTCTCAGAGTGAATGATTGCATTAGATGTTGCATAGCTCTTACATGTGTCTCCTCCTCCTCCCTCCCCTGTAGCTGCAGTCCTTTGTTGAAGACCATTTCACCACTGGCAGAATGGCTCTTGTAGGACTAGGTGAGTGTCTACTAGTATGGATTCATCACTTCCCATCAGCTTTTTCTTTCACGTCAAGCTTTGCTTATCAAGACTCCATTTTACATTTGATGCGGTTGTATCAGTTGGTTAACTTTTGTGTGCGTGTTTGCTTACACTTAACCAAACTGTTAAATTTGGCCTCTGTCAAAGGCTGAGAGGTAAATCAAAGCTGGTATGTGAAGAAAACCATGACACCGACTAATTGTTGGGGTTGCTACAAGTGTGTGCTTGCCTGTGTGTTAATACATCATGTTAATATGTCAGCTTGTATTCTGGGAATGTGTGACATTTTCCCATTCACAACACTGCGTTTTTATCAACCTCAGTTGTATATTGATTTCGTTACTCTCTGATTTATGCATCCAGGTGTGAAGCACTCCGTCCTGAGGCAGGTGGGCGAGGGTCTCCTCAGTACCCGCAGTGGGGCCAGTGCGCCTGTGGCTAAATCTGTGTACCGTGGAGGTAAACACTTGTGTTTGAAAGGCACTACACACACTTTCCAAATTGCATAATTCTCATGATGGTGTGATGTGCATGTGTAGGTGAAGTGCGAGTGCAAAACAATGACGACCTGGTCCATGCGCTGATTGCCTGTGAGGGTGGTGTGACGGGTAGTGAAGAGGCTAATGCCTTCACCGTGCTGCAAAGAATCCTGGGAGCTGGTCCACATGTAAAGAGAGGCTCAAACATCACTAGCCATCTGTGTCAGGGTATTGCCAAAGCTACCACACAGCCCTTTGATGTAAGTACAAAAGTTAGAAATAACTTTTATTAGGCATTCAATCTGTTCTCAGGATTACTTGGTTGCATTACTTCTAAATGCAGAGAGCTTTGTTTTGGAATGTCACATGACCTCTGCTTATCTTACAGGCCACAGCCTTCAATGCCTCATACTCGGACTCTGGCCTATTTGGTGTCTATACCATTGCACAAGCGCATTCTGCAGGAGAGGTGATTACCCAATCCACTCCTTCTAAGAGAAATGCATTTAAAACGTGACATACGCTGAATGTCCCTGAATGTTTCTATGCAGGTGATCAAAGCTGCCATTGCTCAGGTGACAAGTGTGGCTGAGGGAAACGTGTCAGAGGCTGACATCACCACTGCAAAGTAAGTCCACTAGGAAGAGGCAGTTTTATACAGCACACAGATGTTACTGTACATGTTTCACTGCTGTGCTGAATGTGTTCTGATTGTGTTGAATGTGTTTGACGTATGTGCACAGAAAACAGGTGAAAGCCGATTACCTGATGTCAACAACAGAAAGCTCTCAGGGCCTGATGGAGGAGATCGGTGCTCAGGTTCTGAACACTGCAGCATACCAACTCCCAGATACTGTTCTCCAGGCCATAGATACTGTCACCCAGGATGATGTGGTCAAGGTGAGTGCTTTCACTGCAGATAGGACAATCTTTTATCATCACTCTCAATGGAAAATTTTCTGCTGGATATTTTCACATACACAGCTTTAGCTTTAACTCGGCATTTACGAGTGATCGAATTCTTGCATTAAGTGTAGTTATGTTTTTGTGAGAGGATACCGAAGGGATTTTTCTGGATTATTGCAGCCTGAAAAGCTGTTGCAATGTTAGGTGTATTTTAGGGAACAAGTGAAAACTGCATTTTTTTGTAACAAACTTTCACAACTCAAATTCCTGAAAATTAAGATTAAACTAATTACCGCTAACTTTTTATTAGGTCAAATAAATGCATTGCATAACTGATGAGTGGTTAATTTGCAGTTTCTCTCCTGAATCATTAAACTTCAGATTTGTTCTTACTTTAAGGCTGTAGCCTCCTGAAAAGGCAGCAGAATTGTTTCTTTTGACCAAAATGTTTCCTCACGCTAAAATGATCTTTCTCATTTCTCTACAGGCTGCGAAGAAATTTGTTGATGGCAAGAAGACCATGGCAGCTAGTGGATACCTTGGCAATACACCGTTTGTGGATGAAGTATGAAAGTAAAGAACTGTTGAGTTTTAACTTGGGCATGCAGTGCTTGGCTGCCTGAAAAAAGAGGAACGAGGACCTGAAAGCCACGGCCTCCTGCAACACTTCATTTGACCTCACCAATCACTTGTATTCTGTCCTGCAGAACGTGTGAGCTCCAACAGGGAGACCGGATCATAATGCAATTTTTCTGTTGTCATTTTTTTGTCGATTTAACTGTATATCTATGTAAATTAAAGTTATGACGGTAATAACAGATGGTTTTTGCTTGACTTTGTGTGTTAGAATGACTATTACTGCAGCTTTTTACGTTGTCAGAAGTGAAGAACTACAGCCATAGTGCACTGTATTGTTCCCCTTATCAGCCAATAGGGGGACACAAAAGCACAGACATTTTATAACAGGGTCTTGCAGAAGTTTCCTTTGATACAATGTTGAACATCAGATGTAACAACAGTCGACCAAGTATAAAGATGTAAAGATTAATTAAGTTAAAGAAGCAATATACAAGCCTGCATTTAAAATTTTGCTTGGAAAAAAGTTGTCGGCTAAATGTAATATAGGATTATTATTACTGCATAACCACTATTTGAGTTTTGCAGCTCACAATTTTATAATGGAAATCATTTAATAAAATCGTTTTTTAATTTACAATTTTATCTATGGCTGTATAGAACAACATTTATCTGCAAAGTAGTGGAGTATTAAGTTGAAGAGGAATGGAAATACCCAAGTAAAGTCAAAGTACCTTAGTTGTGTGTAAGGGTACTTTGAAATGCTTTAGTAATTCTCAAACTTCTGTCAAAGTTCAACTGTTGGATTAAACACATTTTTCATGATCTACTTATAATGAGTACAATCTAATGTTATTATCTAATGACTATTTAAGCACAAGGCACCAAATTAAGATAACTGCTGTTTATATTTGTACTTAAATAATGCAATATTTCCAAATCTGCGATTATTCAGATGATCAAATCAAACGAGTTGCAGGGAAGCATAGTTGTGTGACCTGTTATCATCACATGGTGGGTTTTAGAATGAAGATCAGAGTGAATTAATTTCCTGTTGCCTGTTCAATGTGCTACGACATTACTCTGAGGTGCAAAATGAAGAAAGTCTTTAATATCCTTCAAGGGCAATTTGATGTACAACCAGCAATCAGTGCACGACAAAAATAAACCAATAAATACAATGTAAATAAAACACAATATAAAAACCCTATTGTTGTTGTGTTGTTTTCCTCGGTCTCTCTATGAACAGCTGAACCCTTGACAGTTATTTGACACAATCAGGGCGACTAAGGACAAACCGACCCCCTGATTTTTCATTTTTTCAGTATCGCGAGGAGAGACCCCCGACCCCCTCAACGTGAGTTGTGAGTGTATGTGTGCGTGCGCGCCCGCGCGCGCGGCCCTGCTTGGGGGTGTTCTTCTGATGTCATCCGCCGGAGCAGGAGGCTGAGCTAACGGGGGAGAAACGGCTGGAGAGCAAAACAACAACGCCACCGTCCACACCGGAGCACGTACCGCTCCTTCTGGACAGAAACCCGCAGCTTTTGTCCTCTGTCCTGACCGGAGAAGAGGAGGAGGAGACGTCGGAGGAGGAGGAGGTGAAGCTGAAGCTGGCTAACGGGCTGAAAGTACCAGATGCTATTCCAGCGGAGCAGGAGGACGGTGATGGGTTCTCGCTTCCCTGAGGGGTAACGTTAGACCTCGGCTTGGAAATAACCCCGGACGCGGTGGAGTGAGAGGGGACCAGCTCTGCTTCTCCTTCGCCTCGGGGACATTTTGTCTGAAATGCGAGAGCAGTCGCGGTCTTGGCCGTCGAGCAGCTTCTGGGCCGCAGCTCGGCGCACCGAGCCCGAATCTGGGAAGTAGCTAGCTAGCTCTCCGCTAGCCGCAGCTGTACCCGATGCTGCTGCTGCTAAACGGATACGAAAGGCAACACGAGCGGTTCAGGGACCTGGCGCAGAGCGAGCTATTGTTTTACCCCACTGGACAACGACGGGCGTTTGAGATGTGATGCTTTTGTGTCTCGCATGTGAGCCTTTTGTAGCTGGAGGCTCTCGCTTGCATGACGCGAAGGAGCTAACGTTGCTGCAAAATGCACAGCGGAACCACAACAGCGGGCTCCTGTTGAGGGGGGCGAGCTTGGACAGATAGCAGCCCACCCTGGGTCGCTCAACAATCGGGGTCACGTTTGGACAGCGAGCGCCACATTGTCCTTCCTCCGTCACACACCGCTTCCTCGGCTGGAGACATGGATAAACTCACGATCATTTCAGGGTGCCTCTTTCTGGCTGCAGATATCTTTGCAATAGCCAGTATTGCAAACCCGGACTGGATCAACACTGGTGAATCGGCAGGTAAACAAACAAAGCTCCAGTGCAAGGCAGCTCTTTTTGTTCTGTGCGTTTCAGCAGGATTTCTTACACATGTCCCAAACAACACTGCACTTGGCAGCAGATTGTCGCCACAACAAAGATGTGTCCCATTGTGTGTTTCATCTGCAGTAACAGCTTTTGTCCTCCACAGTAGTGTTTTCAGTTCATGTTAGTGTTATACAATTTCGTAATTGTCACCGATGAGCTTTGTGCTTCTCTGTTGGTTCGAGGACTATAACTTATTGCATTTTTCACAACTTTAGGTAAATAGTTTGGCTTAAAAAGTGTTAGAGCATAATATAGAATGCCCAGATACAGTTTGTCAGATCCCAAAGTGATATCCTATAATTGCTTCTTTTTTTTTTGCTTCCCAAACCAGGAGACATCTAATTTTCTATGATGCATAACAGAGAAAAAAAGGCTTCCATAAATAGAGGAGCTGGAAACAGACTGATTAGCATAAGACTGTTGATGAAGTGCTTTGTCGATTTATTAGTTGTAGAGAAAATAAGTGCTTACAATTTTGCCAAGTGGTTGATTGATATTATCAATCAAACATTACACCAGGCTTTTAGGTGTGGGAATTAGCTCTTTTTGTTTGTGTGTCCTCATGATTGAAATATTTTGTTGGTTTCAACTCTTGATCATAAATAACACAGTGATGATTTCACACTGTGCTTTAGGCTATTCTGATTAAATTAATCTATTAAAAAAGTGAATTAATCAAGATAAAAAATTGGTTGTTGCAGCCCTATTTCTCTCAGATGTCTTACTTGATAATGGAACTAATAATTTCAGCTCAAAAAGTAATAGTGGCTTAGAGTTATACTTGCAAATTGACATTTGACGTGATATCAATCTAATGTAAGATCACTCAATGAACCAAGGCTAAAATGGTTTTGTTCGTGGCGGCCCCTGCAGAGTTTCGGATTGGAGCACATGCTGGTGGTCCTCCTTGTTTTATTTGTGTCAGTCCTGAGAACACATTCAGCTATTGATAGACAGCTGCTCCTCTTTGTTCCCTCTGCAGGATGACAGCTTAGTATCTGGGTCAGGGAGGGTTCATCATCCACCAATACAAATCCAGACTGTATTAGCTCAACGACATAAGCAATTTTTTTAACGCAAGGGTACCAAGGAAACAAGGGTGTTCTCCAGAATGCATGGTAGAGGATTTTATTGCAATGCAAGAATTGATGTTAAGTTTTATTTGACAATTGGAGACAACCTTTTGAATATTAAGGCCCAGTTCATCTAAAAGTAGTGCTCTACAGCCACAAATAGAGTGCATGGTAACTGAATGCTTAGGTCCACAGCTGTGTACCTTCATGAACCTTTGTCTATACTTATACTGCCCATTTTGCAGTAAGCATGGATGTTGAACAGCGACCAGCCTCCACCTCGCTGTCTCTGTTCTCACTTCCCCTCGCAGATTTCTCACCTCTCTTTGATGATTGTGGAGGTGCTTGTCTCGGGTGGTTTTATAAGACACAGATGTGTAAGACTCCTCTCATACATCTCCCTCACACTGTTTTCGTCATTTTGAGAATGTGTAAAATGGTAGAGAAATTGACCTTTTCTTTGTGGTTCTGGCTAGAAAGACAAACAAGTATTTTGCGAGTCACCTTGTGAAGTGTGTTTTATTTTTCTAACTTCGAAGGGCATAGAAAGCAAGGAGGTGTCGTAACAGCCACTTTGGATTGGAAAATTGCTATAAGTGAATTCCAAAACTATTTGTGTCTGAACTATTTTGTCAGCATTAATAATTGAATTGAACAAGTCAATTTTCACAGAAAGTCATGGAATCATTCTTCTTCTAAGGGATGAAAAGCAAGAACCAGTCACAAATTGCCTGAACCATTGGAATTATTCGCCTCTGAGCTTATTACTGTCTTTTATAAATGCCAGCATGTCCGTTGAATGGTTTCACATTTCAAAACGATGATCTTAAACTCATATCTCTGTATTTATGGAAACTTCAGAGAGGAAGAAAGTGTTTTCAGTTCATCTTGTCTTGACCTGTTTGAGGTGGTGCAGGGCAGATTGAATACTTTTTATAGTTTCTGCCTGCAGCTCTGTTTCGCTGTCTTCTGTTAATTTGGACACTTCCATTTCAAATAGCTGATTCTTGCGTCTCTATTACAGCTGCTTAATGGGATTCAATCTAATAAGAGCCCCATTTCTTGAAGTATATGCAATTATAATATACTGATAACTTAATAAATTACTATTGACCGTACGTCGTCTTTGTCCTCAGAGCAACAGACATGTTCAGAGAAACTGAAATGTTCTCCAGGGCAATTAGTTATCACCAATACAAGCTGAGTTTGCTAAGGGAGTGGGTGGCTGTTTGGCTCCTCTTTTGATCAAGTGATTTGATCAAAGCTTTTTTGTGAAGTCGGGTCACATAAGTAAACAAACAACACAGTCATTTAGTACTTATGACCCTTGGTTCCTCTAACTGTCCGCACTGCACCACTCCTGAACCTTTAGGCCAAGGTTTGACACACAAATAGTCAAACTCTCAGAAAAAACAACATACCTGAAAAAGAAGCACTAATGATTGTCATTTCTAAAGATAAAATGTTGATCTATGACATTGTCCTCACTTCAGTGTGATATCCTCAGGGAGTAACAGCTGAGGTTTATTTCCTGTGCCGAGTTTCAAGACAAAGCCATTGTTTCAGTAGTGTTAAAGGCAAAACCGGTGATTCTCAGCAGCTCTGCTGATGGCGGCCCCTCCTACAGATACTCGCTCCCACTGTTGATGCTATTTTCTAGCGCTTGAATAACTTCTGAAGCACTCTGTATGCGCACACACACGCATACAATTAAAAATGCTAAATCACATCCAGGCACAGAGTAGCTTTCATAACAGCTCCTGCATCCAAGGCCAGTGATGGTGACAGGGTTTCAAATATAGCACCAACTAGAAATCACTCTGTTTACAAATGAAGTACATACACGTAATGGTCCATCATTGCCTTGGCCTGGGATTATTGCAAAGTGCATTTGAATGAAGCTGTTGGTGAAGATTACAAAATGAAATAGTGACCCTTTCGCTTCTTAAGCAAGCAGTTTCTTGAGCCATCGAACAAGGCTTTTCCACTTTAGCATCCTACTTTCAGTGGTTGTATATAACCCCACATTTCTCTCCACAGTGGATGATATTTATTGCCCTAAAGTCTATGTTATTCACTGGTGCTCTTCCTTTAGCAGTTGATGAGTCGGTGCATCAGTCGAGAAAACCCTGAGTCAACCTTCATGATGTCAGTTAAATGGCTGCAATCTTTTTAGCTCCTCCGTTGAATGCTGTGTAATACAGGAGCAACAGTGGCAGGCTGGGCAGCATCACAGAACTCTGACGTTTTCTTATCCCAGAGGATAAGAAGTTTTACAGTAAAACGTAAAAAGTGAGGAGAATGATATATTCCACCTTTCTGTAAAGATTATCCACTTAGCACTGACTAGCTGCATTAGCTCCAAAATCCTGCCGCAGATGGTGCCAGTGCCAGGGTTTTCATTATGCCCAAAAAACTCCTCCACCATTTACTCCTGGCAGCAAACCATGTTTTTGGAGATTGGATAGCACTCTAAAAGGGCTTCATCACTTGAAAGTAGAGATGTAAATGCTCCCAAGACACATTGAGAATGGATCTGATCGAATTGGCCAAAACGTCTCTAGATGTGGTCTAAGGTGCATTATGACAACACTGAACACAAGTGTAATTGCAAGTGCGCTGTCAATCCTCACACAACATCTACATGTACAGACCGACAGACAGACAATTATCAACTTCTACCCGTGTTCATTTTTGTTTTTAAATCTATACACTTGTTAATTTTGTGAGCCATGCAAACAAAGAGGCGTCGACATGAGCTGGACAGATCGATCGGATCTCAGTCAGAGACACCTAGATAGTGTCGGAATAAAAATGATAAATGGATTCTCAGACACTGGAGTAGACAAACTCTATGTATTAGTCATATTAGCTATAATAGCTTTAGTCTTTAGTTGATTGAAAAAGTGACTCACTGAAAAATAGCCATATAACAGTACATCATAATCAATAAATGGGTGAAAAAGGTTGAATAAATGGATAATAATCACTGCTGCTGCAAAACTGCTACTACTGTTATTGTCTGAGTCTGACATTGTGTGAAAATTTAAATGAAAACGAAACAGGAGAATACTAAGTTGTGTTATTTTAAGTATCCCCTTTCAAAGCACAAGGACACAGTGTGTCATTGACACAAAGCTACTGAAACCCGGCCCAGCCTATATTATCGAGTTCCTCAGCTGCAGAGCCGGCAGTTTTGACTTTAGTCCAGCCTATTTCCCCGACGTGCAAGGACAGAACCTTCTGTACCGATTCAGAACTGAACGAAGATTCCATTAACAGGCCAGAAAATTAAATTCTGATGCACAGCTCTCAAAAAGAAAAAACTGCTGTAGCTGGGCCCTGAGTGATCTGGATTTTGCGGGCATATGCCAACACGGGTTATTACCGAGTTAATCATTTTGGGTATATGTTGATTTGCTAATATGTTTGTGTAAACGTAATATTTAGAGTTTAACCTTACGCTTTGTAATACAGAACTATAAATAAAGAGAAAACACAAATATAGAGAACTTCAAATAAGAAAAAAAGCATATTTTTGAGTTTACAATTTTAACCTGAATACATATCCATACTGCATTGTTAACTCTGTAAAATATATATGTTAATATTTGCGCTTTTTTGGTATATATGAACCAGATATCAATAAATCTGTGAAAGGCTAATATTGGCTCATATCAGTTAAACCATAAATCGATTGGGCTCGAGCTGATATTCTCATGACTCAACATTTATATACTTATATAACTTTATATTTCTTTGTCTGTAGTTTGGGACTTTTCATCTTCTTCTTACTTAACTTATTTCCCTTCTTTCACTTAATCTCGCTGCAGGCTGTCATGCTCAGAATTGGTTTGACAATAACTGAAAGTCTCCTTCTTGTGCTTAATCTTCAGTACGAGTGAGTTGGCGACAAGAATTTATTCTCATCCGATTGAATATGTATATCTTGTTGGGTGCTTAGAATTTAAGCAGATGCACTTTGGTTGTGGGAGTACAATGCTCTTTAACAAGCATTAAAAACACACAATTCCTGTTATGTCATAGCAAACACTCCCAAACAAATGACGTATTACCCCTCCAAAATGCATTATCATATATTTTGATTAAGTTCCTCCACACGGAATTGCATGACAGCAAAATTTGATAATTACTTTAAAGGAGATAAGGCGACTGAGACACTGTTGTGAGCATATTTCATCAACACCAGTCTATAAAGAGAAAGCTGACTGTGGACAACGTGACAGTAAAAAGGATTCATTTCTTGTAAGTCAGCAGCTCATCTGTTAGCACTTTTCATTAAACATTTCCTGTTACTTTACAAAGTGATGTTCGTCATACTTTGCCTGTAGCACGGGGAGGATGCTCCCTTTGGTCGTCTGCTGTTAAACACTGGATTAGTTCGATTTGTATTTATTTTAGAGGTGGTTTCTTGCATGAAACTCATTCTGCCAGGGTTTGTCCTCAACTTTTGCTATTCGAGTTTGGACCACATATGGCTTTCCTCTGGTGCCCCTACAATGCAAGTGGGCGCGGGCAAAGCCTCGAGCAGCAGCGGCCGAACAAGCAGCTGTTGTTGCCGCCCACCAAAGTTCAGAGGCTTGTTTGACTCATCATCCGAAACTTACAAACAGCAGCACCCCCTATGCTCTGCTAATGACAGCATCACCGTGCTGAAGATGAGCAGACACGGCCCTCATTTCCTCTCATTTGGACTAAGACCTGGTGTGAGGAGTATTTAGATCATAGTGATGGCGGAGCTGACTGCAGGGTAACAGCATGTTGGAGCTGGACCTCATAATAGAGAAGGACTTCTTTTTTGTCTGTAAGTGAAACATTGCATCCTTTTGCTATGCAGAGTGATGCGATAGGATGCTGACATGAAAAATGGAAGGCACAATTTGCCTTGGGATAGTTATTCAAAGAGCGCCACCCCAACCCACGATGACCTTTGCCCCTCCTCCTGCAATTATATGAGAGTGAGGCATGGTTTGTCATAAATTGGACTAATTATTGTCTGGGATAAATTTCTTGCTAGCCATTGGAGACACAGAATTAGTCCAGCACATAACAGTAACATAACAGTCGGAGGTTCTCTGCACAGAGGTGTTCACAACCGTAACAAATACTCTGCATTATTCAGGCGAGAGGTGGAACACCCGGGTGCAGCAGGCAGGGGCAGTAGGTGACGTTAAAACTCTGTTGAGGGGATCAAGAGATTTTCCTGACTTGCTATGTACTTCATAGCAGGAGTCCAAATGGACAACGTTTTGCAGATAATCCAGCGCCTCTCACTCTGATATTTCCCTTCACACATGCACCTCCTCCGGCGAAAATTCTGATGAGCGGCAGAGCTCATTGCACGTCTGAAAGCAGCTCATGTCTGCCTGCTGCAGGACAAAAATTCCACAAAGAACTAGTGAAACAGCAGGAGGCCATGGGAGAAGAAATGGTCATAAACCGGTGCCATTATCCATAGCTATAAAACGTTTGCCTAATGCTCTCCTGTTCCCTGCACTAGTCCCTGCTTTCTTAACCTTGCTAACCTCCTGTTCCTTAATTTGTTCAAGGTTGCTCTGTAATGTTGCACCGACTTTAAGAACAGGCTGTTAAGTAAGCTCTTGGGTGCCTCAGGTGACATTTTTTTTAGCTATGATCTCCATTGTTTTCTTTTGGCTGTTATTGCACAAGATTCTTCACAAGGAGACCTGTATTGTCGCAGAGGATATTACAGATAAGGTAAAAACTGAAGCCAGAAAACACTTCAATAATAAGTTTGCTCAGATGTCAGTCTGTTTATGTGTGGGGTGTAAGTTGTTTCTAAGGTAGGTGTTTCTGCCTGTAGCAGGAAATGTAAAGCCTTTAGTTCTGCAGCTTATATAGCTTACATACTCACAAACGTATACAGAATCCCAAGACGTCTCTATTGAACCAGTGACATTGTTTGTGTGGGTTTGAAAGGGTTGTGTTTGTGTTTGGTTGTTGCTTTAAAAGCACTGCTTTCCCTGGGTGTTATTAAAAGGGACAGGATTTCCTGTGGACAACCTGCACAGCCCACCACACCTCCCGAGGAACACAAACACATCTCTCTCACAAGCTTTGCTTTCTTTGTTCCAAGTGGTCTAGACTCAGAGGTTTCTGTTAGCGACATCATATAACCATTGTTTGCAAACACAAGGATCCTAACAGATTGGTTATAAAATGTCTGGTTTTGGGACGTTTCATACTTGACCTTCAGAAATTCCAGCTCGCGTACTTTACGACCAGCGGCTGATTCACTGTTTAACTTCATGATCTTGTTGGTGAATGGGTTGTTATTATGGTCTGTCTAGAAGGTTTGAAATGTCATCGGTGTTTAGTCTTTTGAACCTTAGTGGAAGGATATGGAATGAGTCGGGGTGGGAAGACTCATAAACAAGACTGAACATGTACGTTAATCATGCTGATATAAAAATAGTTCAGCTATCTGCCATCCTAAAGCCAACCCGCCACGTTCGTACCTTAGAGATCTGTGATCAGCAGAGTCCAGAGTGATGTGATGCTGTTCTGCTGACTCGGGTAGAATTTCCCTTGAGGATGTGCTCTAATTGACTGGCTTCTCTCCAGAGTGGCTGCACCAACTGAGCCTATTCCTGCTATGAGTACTGGCCTTCACACTCAGGAAGAGAAGACTTGGTGGTTATATGCTAGTATGGAAGAACCTCATTTGCAGTGTATATACAGTGATTATTGACCCTTTTAAAGTTGCTGCACATTCTTCTGCTATTACAGCAAATTCTTCAGATTTTGTGTCTGTATAAAGTGTCTTACCTGCGTGGGATGGATTCAGTAATTGGCAGGATTGATTTAGTCCTCGCCTTCTCTTCCTGAGAGTAGAAGTGCAAGAAGAAATGTTGGCCACTGGCATAATTGGGCCCACTAGTGTGAAGAAAGCAAGTCCCCAGCTCCTATTGCAAGCACTGAAGTGGTGACAAATTAACGGATCTCTCTCTCTGGTTTCCATTTCTCCTTCTTCACCTCTTCCTCTTTCACTCCACACGAGATGAGCTGCTATGCTGTGGTCTTCCCTCCCTGGACCATATCATTAATTGAGGCACTGAATCATAACTCCACTGTTTGTCTTCTGTAGGAGACTATAATTATTTTTCTTCCTAGTTTATATTTTTCATTTTCAGATGTGTATTCTGTGAGCTCTACAGGCTGTTTAAACTGTAATTAACTTGAACTTGCTTTGGTCTAAACACTGATTAGCAGCTCTGTCTGCTTGCACTTACGAAAACAACGAAAACGAATACGCAATTTATACAGGTAATTCTACAGGCTTTCGAGAGGAGCTCGAAAGCCTAATATCCAAATATTTGACTGAAACTTCATCAACAATCATCCTCTCTCTGCAGGTGCCCTAACGGTCGGTCTAGTCCGGCAATGTCAGACCATCCACGGCCGAGACCGGACCTGCATCCCACCGCGGCTGCCCCCAGAGTGGGTCACCACACTTTTCTTCATCATCATGGGCATCATCTCCCTCACAGTCACCTGTGGACTGCTGGTGGCATCACACTGGCGCAGAGAAGCCACCAAATACGCCCGCTGGATTGCCTTCACTGGCAGTAAGTGAACGAGACAGTGACATGCAAAGAGTTATGCTTTACTAGACTCGCTGTCAGCACAGTTCCTCCGGAGCGTTCTCACTTTCCTCTCGGTCTCACTGCATCTGTCTTGACATAACCTTTACTACATTAGTATATTCATAAACATGGTCTATTCGAGGGGGGGGTAAAATTGATGTGGCTGAATTTGTTGGTTTAGTTATTCCCTCGTAATTAAGCGTGGATATATGCAGGACATCTGTGGGTTTGTGTTTACAAGACTGACGTGTATTTGTTGGTGCGTATGTTTGTGAGTGAGTGAGTGAGTGTGTGTGTGTTTGTGTTTGTGTTTCTTTTGCATGCTTGATGACGCCTCTTGCTCCCTGAAGCTGATTTATTTAGTAATGCAGCTCGTCTGGTACCTGAGTGGGTGGCTTATGTGCCACAGCGTGTTCTCTTCCTCTTTACCTTGAACGCTGCTGCTCGCTGTTTTCCTTTATCCCCCCCAAACACTTCTAGCATTGATAATAACTCTGCATCCATCTCATGCTCTGTGGCTGGGTTGGTTTCGTAAGGATGTGTGGGAGGATGACGTTTGATTGGTTAGTTAAGGCAGTAGATGGCCTCAAGCACACTCGTACAGATGGAGCAGTGGCATGAGAAGCCACAATGCTCTGTAATGTTTGATTGTTTCAAAGCTTGGTGCATTTTTCATGGCACTGTGACGTCTTTGTGTGAAAAGTTGCCCGAGGATTTGAACAAGCATCCAATCTCTCTCTTGCCTGCCGAACTAAATGCAAATTCATAGTTAGTCCTCGTAGCTCCTCTTGATCACTTACAAACATCCAATGAATCCCAGTTTTATGACGTCCCGACCCCACGTCCACAACCTGTCTACCCAGTGAGATCAAATCTGTCTCCCTTGCTTAGCTTCTGTTGTTTGTACATTTATTTTGTTTGAAACAGTTTTAAAAGAGGAACATATTTTCTCGTTATAGATTTGATTGTTAATGAAAAAAAATACATTTATCCATCCATGCAAGTTGAGAACACATTTTTTTAAATGTTAGCAAATTAACGTTTACTCTGAACCATTGCTGCGGCAGTTGATTTATGCAGAGTTCTATCCTATTTATTTTTTTATTAATCCTTGAGGTGTTTACAGTTTGACAGGAGTCAACCTGATTGGTTGACTTAGTTAAGTGTCCCACAATGCAGACTGCATGTCAGGACAAAAACCAAGCCAGGAAGTCCTGGAAACTCCCCGTAGACACTTTTGTGAAAAAATTGTGGAGAGTAAAGCTTTTAATGTTCCCAGGAGCACTGTTGCCTTAAAGGATAATTCCAGTTTACTTCAACTTGGTGTATTTCCCACAAATGTGATATGGCTATATGGATTGTGCTAATAAAAAAAAAAGAAAACGCACACAATGGCAGCTTCTTTATAGAAGGAAAGGGGGACTCAGTGGAAGCTTTTACAAATAGTATGAGCCTGATGTTTACATGAATAGTCATAAATGCTTGTCCCTGAATGTGACTAGAATGAAACAATGACTTTCGTTATTGAGATATTATTTGGGAGGCAGTTTGTCTTTATTGCTATTTTTCAAGGCTGAACACACAGCCTCTGTATTCAGGGCACCTGTGCTACAAAGTGAGCTAGGTGGACCCCCCCACCCCCCCCCGTTACGCTTACTTTTAAGGCTCTACATCTGACTTGAGTTGCTGACTATTTCCCCAGTGCTGGGGATTACCAGTTTACCTGATAAAGGTGGACAGGTCACCACACACCCTATATCTGTAACAGCAGGTACTGCTCATCACCTGGATAAAACCGTCCCTGCAGTAAAGCATGGTGGTGACAGGTAGGCTGGTCAAAATGGAAGGAAGGATGAATGCAGCCAGAAACAGAGAGGTCCTTGATAAAAACGTGCCCTAGTGTGCAAGTGACCTGAGACTGGGGTTAGCATTCACATTTCAACACCTGATGACAGTTCAGATACTTCTTCCATTCATTGTGACAGAGCCTGAGAGGATCCACTGAGACTAATGATGGAATTCACTGGGCAATTACAGGTGTGCAGATCATATTGAGACTAAGCTGTCATTGAGGCGAATGTACGGCACTAAGGGTCTGGTCTGAATAATTTTGAAAATAAGAGATTTCACCGTCGTACTTAACAAACTGGCGACATCACTGAGATGTTTGAAACCAGGAGAAATCATCCCTTAAGTACTGGACAGCTCTGAGAGCTGGGTAAAAATAGAAAGCTAAAAATATTCTCATGAGCTGTCACCAAATGGCTTACACACCGAGGATGTGACCAAAATAATTTGATGCAGCCACAGTTGACTTTAACTGTCATAATCAGTGCTACCTGTACTTCTGCTTAACACTAATGTGATTGACGTTTAGAATTGATCAAGCACACAATAGTAACATAACAGGTCCCAGTACAGTTAAGTCTGTTCTCCTGCTGCATGTTCACTGTTGCAGACGAGCAGGACTCAGCGATGGACTAAAGCAGAATAAATATCCTTTGTGCACTTTCGTCGAAAAACAAGCTATTTTCTGCCGGTGATTCTCAGAAATCTCTTTTAACGTCACAGAGCATTACATAAGTGGACTCTGAGCTGAAATTGAACCTTCAGAATAACATCTTCAACGGTGACTAGGGAGAGGATAAAATAGGCTTTTTAATTAGTGACCACTTTGTTCTCCAGTCGAAGACTTTGTACAGACTTCACCCCCCTCTCACTAACGAACCCGACTCACACTGTGCAGAACATCACAGCGTGGCCTTTTATATATTTTTTTAGTGCGCTGTCTATTATGACTGCAGTGATTCTCAACATGGGGTCAGCACACTAATTGATCCCAATGGGTTTTAATACAGATTTCAGTGTCGTCAGTAGGTTTACATGCATTTTAAGAAATGGTGTTACTCTTGAAATCTGTGTTAACAACCTGGTTACTGTTTATCCTGACATTATGTTTATCAATATATCTATACTGCAGCTTCATTGCATAAACTGTGTCATGTTCCCTATTTTGAAATACATTGTGGATACCTTTAAGTCACATCGATGCTACTCGACAGAACAACGTGTGTCACAGTGCGTTGGACTCTCTCATCTCCATGAGGCGGAGTCACTGATCTCGCCATGCCTCTGCTGAGTGTAACAGCTGCTTCAAAGCCGTTTGACAAGCTCTATTGCATCTCTCTAATGAAGTTGCTAAAATTGAATTCACTTCGGGCGGCATATGTTGAGTACGTTCCGCATCTTGTGTGGAGAACAAAGACTTAAACAAAGGCTGAAGTCAGATGTTTCTATCCCTGGATTTAGTAACGCTGTACCTGATGTGCTCCTTTTCAACATTTATAAGAAGAGACATTTAAGAAGTGCTTTTGTTAAAAGGTATAATGCAGTTATAGCCAGATATAGACATAATCTGGTTTTCTCCACTTATGGGTTTTTCACAAGAGGGGTTATGTTGTTAACAAATACAACAACACTTGTATCTGCCTTCGACATTATTGCATATGAAAAAACACTTATATATATATACTGCTATAATTAGGCATATCAGAAGAGTCTGTTTTTTGTCTGTGCAGAATTGTCTTTGTGTCTAAACCATAAACTAACATTTTCTCTGTCGCTCTTCCCTCATCCAGTGATCCTCTTCTGTATGGCGGCACTCATCTTCCCTATAGGCTTCTATATCAACGAGGTGGGAGGTCAGCCGTACAAGCTGCCCAACAACACAGTGGTCGGCTCCTCGTACGTGCTGTTTGTCCTCTCCATCTTCTTCACCATAGTGGGACTGCTGTTTGCCGGCAAAGTTTGCCTCCCGGGCTGAGGACTGGACAGTGCCCGCCTCTGGACGGACACAGGAGGCTCTGAAAATGTATTGGGATTTACAAAAACACACAACGACTGAAAATCAAAAACACCAAACTCTGGCCGGACGCCTGAAACAGGGAATACTCTGCTTATGTGTCAAGGGACCGCAGCAGCACGGAGTACCCAACGACTAAAAGATGAAAGGAATCAACGAACAAAATAGTAGAGAGGGACCTGGGCACAAAGGGGTGGAGGAGAGAGAGAGAGGGCAGCTGAGGCTGTCGCAGCACCCTGCCACTGTTGATTTAAAATATGGCCGTGTCTCTGTACTTGTTCTGTCTAAGGGTGCTTAATGTGCCGCTGACATGCCAACCGAGGCCACAATGCTGGCGCACATTTCTTGAGGACTGCTACAGCCACTCCTTGACTCGACTCCCCACTGCCCACCCCCCCGCCGCCCTCGGCACACATCTGCGACGTCACGACTGCTCCTGTTGCTATTTTTGGCTTCTCTTAGCTATTTCAGTTGTGTGTTTTTCTGTTGTTGTACATTTTGTGTTCCTTTTTTTTTTTTTTCTCCCCCCCCCCCCTGCCGACTTTCCACTGAAGTAGTTTGAGTGTAATCGAGGTTCACTGAACTAGATCTTTGAGGGGATATTTTAGGGGGAGGGGTTTCTGCCAGCTTGGCTTTAGAGCAGGGTTTCTTCTCGCCTGTTGCGTCCCAGGGCCCCAGGTGTGGTTGGCGAAAGCAGCTGAGGTCCCAGCTGTCTGGGCCGACTTAGGGCTGCTGTGGACGAGAGAGGTCGGCGAAGATGCACCCCCTCTGGATTGTCTCCAACCAACTCCAGCTCAGGAGCAGGTGACAAGGAGGGGTGACACCCGCGGGCAACAGTACGTGGAAGTCAAGTACCATAAAGGAGAATGCCACTCAATGTAAGACCAACCATACTTATTTATATGGACAGCAATAATCTATCAATGAGTGTAGACGGCATAACCCACGATACTGATGAACACCTTTTGCCAATAACTATTAGACTGTGAATTTAGAGAGTAATCACCTGGACATAAACACACCTCTTGTATTTGTAGATAAGTTCAGGCACAAGCACAGTGACCTTCAAAGTATTTCTCAAACATGTACATCTCTGTGGTGTTACATTTAGGTGAACTTGTATGACAGTATTGACATTTTCCAACAGAAGGTGTGTAGTTATTATTAATGGTGTGAAAATAACACTTTGGATTGGTGGTATTCTCCTTTTAATGTCAGACAGGAAAGAGCCGAGCCAGGAGCATTTGTTTTTTTGTTTTTGTCGGTGAAGGCATTGGGACTGCCGGTCAGGTCCGTGCACGGGGCTGTGCCTCATTGTGCTGCTCTTGAGGCCTGTGAATGTAACATACACACAAACACATGAAAACACACATTTACACACACAACCACCTCACTGTCTGCACCGTGTAGATCCACACACTAGGGCTGATACTAATTGTTTCACTGTTTATCACTGACTCTGCCTATTTTCTTCTTTAATTAATTAATAGTAATTAAATTGTCCGTTAAAGGTTCCTGCAGCCCAAGGTGATGCTTCCACCAAAAGCCCAAAGAGGGATTCAATTTATCGTAAATGATAAATGTAATTTTTTGCTCAAAAATGTCTGAAATGACTAACGAATCACAAATGTTGCACATTTAATTCATTTCATACTAATAAACCTCAGAAAAGTGAAAAAATGCCCATCGCAAAACCAAAAAACCTGCTCCAGGCTCCATATTTGTTTTTTTAATTCCATTGTAATTTTTCCATATTTTCTAACTTCAGGGAAAACACAGTGATGTGCAGAGCAGTGTGGGTTTCAGTGCAAGTCCAGTGAAATTAAAACTCTTCTCCAGAGCGCCAAGCTTTGTTCAGCTCACCAAACATTTCAGTTACTCTGTCCTTCTTCAGGTACCCAAGGTTGTGCCTGGTTTCCTTGTTCCTTATAACAACACTTTCAAGATCCTTTAAAGACAAAATAACTCAATTCACTAATTATCATAAATAAAAAATGTAATTTGCAAACATTTGTCAAATATGGATCAAATATAATCTATTGACAAAGGAGAATGATCGTTGAAAGTTCTGGAGGAATAAGCATCTCTTTCGTTTTGTTTTACACATTTGTACGCAAATGTCCTGACATGCATTTAATATGGAAAAAAAATGTGCTTCCTTCAGATCCGACCAAGTTGTTCTCAACTAATGATAAAATATCATTATCGTTTAATCTACTCGTCATGTTCTCAATTCATCAATAACTCACTAAAACAGTGAAAGGATAGTATAACTCTCGACTTGTTATTTTCAGATGTCTTGTTTAGTTCTGTTCAACAAAGAGAAACCCTCACATTTGAGAAGCTGTAATTTTTTTTACTAAAATGATTTTCAGTCAAAAGGATAGTGTTATTTCTTCCTTTGACCAACTAAATTATTATCTAACTAAAAGTAGTTGCATTTCGGCTCAAACATAAATGAAGATATGAATTAATAAGACGGTTTAAGATGAATTTAGTTTCACCTCCCCCACATACACAGTAAATCTCACACGTCGGTTCGTACTGTGCGTGTTGACACGCTACTGGCAGGCAGATCTGGTCTTAAAAGGGTGTTTGTGTGAGTGTGTGTGTGTGTTTCTGTATGTGTTGAATCAGTCACAGAGTTCAGTTGCTAAGTCTTAAGAGTTTTGTTTGATATTTCTGTTTTCCTGCTCAGCTTTTCTCACTCAGTCTGACGATGTATACTGCTAATCTGTACCCTCTGCAGTGCCCTGTCTTCGGGTGGTTCAGTATTGTGCCATGACATGTTTTTGTTTGATAGTGTACAGACACAAGAGGCAGTATTTCTGTATTAGGAAGCACTGTGCATTCAACACTATAGGTAACAGAAGTAGAAGCACCACACCTGTATAAAAAAGAGAACTTCTTACCTCATTGTTTTTGTTTCTGCTATTATTTTCTAATGGTGGCAATGTGTGCCCTCTAATTTGTCTCTTGCCTTGATCGGATGTCTTCACATAAAGCCTATGATCATAGGAAATTATTTATCACTGAATAAAAAGAGAAAAACATGGGTGTGCGTGACTCTGGCACAGTCTGATGGGTTTATTGGGCTTATTCAACAGGACGTGGCTGATCTAGCCGGCTCTTACAGATCAGTTCATTTGATCAGAGCTGAGTTTTGCTTAAGGTGTTAACCTTGAGTCACGATGTTACTTCTACAGGATGTGGCCCCAATAGACTTTTTACTCCGACTTAATTAAATCAGAAAAAACTAATGTGATCCAAGGGCAGCCGACAGGGATGCGTCACTGAAGAGCTGTGTGTGTTTTCAGAGTTCACAGTTTGAAAGCGGCTTCAGGATTGATGAGCAACTGAGGCAGACTCTTCCTTTTGAATATTCCTCTATTTTTAAGTTATTGCTGTCGGGGCCCTTTGGAGAAAATAAATCAGTAATGTTGAAGCTTTTAATTTGTACTATTGTGCATTTTCTTTTCCTTTGTATTAAGGATCAGTTGAACACATGCGTTAGGACTCAACCCATGGATGAGAGAAGTTCTCAGAGGATGTTCAGTGGTTGCGTCCTTCACACTGACCTTGTTCGGTTTCCAAAGCGATTCGATTTTTGTTTTCTTTTTTAAACTGGGGGAAAAATTGCATTGCATCATCTGTCATAACATTGCTTGTGGCAGCTTCTGGCATCGCTGTTGAACCAGCCCTCACCCTTCAGAAGGTTAGTTGAATTTAAACCGCTGTTCTCACTATCTAACAAAGTATGAGTGACGCTTAAAGGAGTAGTTCCATGTTTATAGTGAATAAGCTGATTCATTGTCTTTCTGGATGTTTTGATTTAAAAGAATGTTGTGGTATATAATTATATCATTGGGGCCTTTGTGCCATTATTAGGTGACAGAAGTGGTGGGGGGGGCTTGACGCGCATTAATTGGTAAAACTGGGGAGATATTCCATTCTGAAAGTTTTTAAATACTGGTGTCAAATTAGTTTATAATGGACATTCAATCAAATCTAAGCGCCATTCAAACTCAAGAGAACACATTCCTTACAGCTTACACAAGTGAGCGCAGAGATCCAGGGGCAGGGTTCGAGTCTCTGTTCCACAAAAAGGGTATTTTCATTTGTTTATTTATGCCTTCATCCAGTGGAGCAAGTCAGTATCTCACTGGAGTTATGCAGCTGAAGATAAGACACCACTCCGCTCAGGACTGCACCTCCTGACCTGCAGCATTTGAGTGGAGTTGAGCAAGATTTCAGACATCCACCGACATCTGTACATTTACAATACAAATATCTAAGGAGCTGAGAAAAGGAGCCGAACACGTCCGACGAAGATGTCAACATGGAAAGATGAGATCTGAGAGCTTTTGAAAGGAATACTCAATCATTGTTATGCTGCACTGCTGTAACACAACTTTGTATTGGTTGATAGAGCCCGTCACTGATTCTGGTTTTATAGAACTGTTAATAGAAGCTTCAACACAACAGTTCTATCGGTGCAGTGGTCCCCCGTCGTGGGGGGTAAGGATCCTCAATGTTCCTGAGATGATATCCAAGCGGAGGAGTCACAGATGAGGCTGGATTTCCTCAGGTCAGCATATGTCCAATAGAGAGTAATTGGAGGACTGATCAACTCTGACAGAACAGTTCTCGTGATCCAGATGGAGCTGAGACAAAATCCATCCTCAGAGCTTTGGCCGTAAAGGAAAAGTAGATTATAAACTATACTGCTACAACTTGTACAATATCAATTTGAGTCTGGGTAATATTCTTGGAATAAAGAAGCAGCTCCGGTGGATTTCTAATCGCTGTCTAAGACTTGTTCCTGTGATACAGGGAGCTGCAGGTTTAGGACCCCGCTAATTCTGTGACTGAGTCAAAGTCTCAATCACAGATTTACTTCAACTAATGGAAAAGGCCATCAGCTACGAGAGCTCCCATTCGCTCTTTCACATCTCAATATATTTACAATAAGCACCTGGACGATAAAGGTTCTCTAAACATCTGATAAAACCTGTGATGCAATAAGACCTACACACTGACGGGTGCCTCCACATGACATACTGTATACATTGTGTTGGTGGGAGTAAGGGCGAGACAGAGATCTGCTGATATCTTGCAGCAACACATGCTCCGTTATTTTGTTCGCTTCCCTCTGTGACCCGAGCGTTGTCCTTCTGTCCGGTCTCCACCAGTGTCAGTTCGCTGCCATGCGTAAATATGGCCGCCTTCTGTTCACGAGAGGCCACGCCAACTCTGCCCCGCCCCGCCCAAGGAGAGGATCAACCTGGTGATGATAATGTAACCTACTGACGGACCTTCCTACCTACTTACCACAAAACTATGTACTTATCTATCTATCTCATAAAAATAAAGATGCCTTTAAATGGGTAGAAAACAAACTAGTTCATATTAGATAATATGAGAATCATATTTATATAATAATACAAAAGACTCACAGATGAATAAAATAATCTGTGATGGCTGGATTCCATTCGGCTGCTTCTTTAATATTATTGGTAACGCTTGTGCTTTTTCTTACTATGAAAAGTCAAAGCATCTGCTGCAAGGTTCGTTGTCGTTGCTAACTTTAGCCTCCCTCAGTATTGATCTGTCAGTAGATGGGAAGCTGATGCTCAGCAGAGGTTTGATCGTCAGCATCCATCACACAGCAAACCTGCTGCTGAGGCGGAAACAGAGAGAAACCTAACAGAGGGAAGCTCAGGTGCAGGAGCAGTGTAACCGAGACTGATATTAAAAGAAAAAGAACATGCCGCCAGTGCATTTTGATTTATGTTGTCATACGATTTTACTACCGCATCTCTGGAAAACTTCTTCAGCTGTGAATGTGTGTGTCAAAGACCTCAAGTAAAAGAGAAAATACACTTTTCCTTTTGACACAAGCTTGAACTGATTTTGTAGGTCAAAGGTCTCCACCAGATCACCGGACCTTGGTCAGTCATCGTGTCCGGGATATTATTGTTTACACACAGCCCCTGGTGGAACCCTGAGGAGCTGCTCAGTCACTTCAGGTTTCCCCTGGATGTTGACGCGTTTGCGGTGCTGTTGCTGGAGCAGTGGGGGGCTGGTGGGGGGGCTGCGGGCTCTACACTCTCACGCCCCCGAGAACAAGTCCGCTGACCACTGTTTATCTCTGCTGGGCCCCAGCATTTATTTTCACGAGGGTATTAATGTGTATTTTGATATGCCTCGTGTGTTATTTTAGATGAGTCACTGGGGGAATGCGTGGGTACATGTGAGAACAGTCTGTGCCTGCGCGAGGGATAGGACTAAATGTGTGTGTGTGTGTGTGTGCACTCAGAGGAACACAGTGAGTTTTCTGTATCCTGCTGTGCAAAGATGCTTGGTTCTTTATCTGAAGTTAACAATGCCACCAACAGATGAGGATTGACAGTCTGAAAGGGAAAGTCTCTCATGTTGTGAACATTAAAAAATCTGAGTGTTTTGTAAACATTACATAATAGTTCAGCTCCAGTAACAATTAATGCCTGTAACAACACAAGCTTCGTGTTCAGCATTTAATGTTTCCTGTGTCGTCTAATCCGAGAGGGATCACAGATTTATCTGTAGCCTGACAGCCCTATCTCTTTGTCCCCCGGACTCCGACAGCGATAGGCCAGGTGGGTCAGAGCAAAGGGGGGGGGGGGGGGAGCAGTGAGCTGGCCAGCTGTCATAATACCTCAGTAATCATGCTGAAAGGCCCCGAAGACCCAAAGAGGAATGACACAGCATTCCTCTGGCTGCAGCAAAACTTTAGACATCTAATGGAAAATGACTTGAACCAAGAAAACATCGTGCTTAGAAGGGGGGGGGGGGGGGGGCAGTTAAATTTGAATTCCAATGAGCCAAAAATACAGATTAACATATAAGAGGAACCCACAAAATACTTGCTCAACAGTTTCCGGGAAGTAGGAGGATTTACTTGTTAGATGTGCTGATTGATATTTACATTTGCATTAGATATAAAGCTGGAACCAGCAATGGTTAGTTTAGCTCTATGTGATAATTAAACAAATCTTCCACATGATGTTAATCAATGTGTATTAGTTAATCGCCTCCCAACTTAAGTTCTAGGCTTAAGACATTAGCAGATGAGCAGGTGTTTTCTATCTATTATCGATAACGTTTACTCTCTGAAGGAGCTGGAGCCAATCCCAGTTGACATTTGACTAAAATACAAGAATTTCATCCTGCAGGTGGTTGAGGAGGAAATATCAGGTGATCGGAAAAAATCAATAGACATAAGGTTGTCCTCCGGAGACCATTAATATCTCATTGTGATCCATCTAATACCTAGAGTGTGTAGGTCTGGAAAGGCCCAACAGTCTCTTTGTGAAACCATATTTAAATAAACTAGATACCAAACTGCACACTCTCATAAATATCAGATCTCAAGATCTATGAATTATTCTCTGAGAAGTCAAGGGAAATGTTGAAAGTTGCCCAATCTCACAATGTTAAAGAAAGTGAAAAATAATTCCTGGAGCCACCCGCTGATGGTGATTTTCTTTCAAATGGAATTGGCTCTTCCCTGATCCATATCGCATCCTTCCTACCAAGCTTCATGGTAATTTGTCTAGTAATTGTTGTGTAATCCTGACAGACAAACGAGTGTAGATGGACACATAATCTTCTTGGAGGAGGTAATTGTGGAGATAATTCACTCTGGACCAAAAGTCGAGGACGGATCGACATAAAAC
This sequence comes from Platichthys flesus, assembly GCF_949316205.1. Lineage (NCBI taxonomy): Eukaryota > Metazoa > Chordata > Actinopteri > Pleuronectiformes > Pleuronectidae > Platichthys > Platichthys flesus. Next base: position 7,961,688 of record NC_084960.1, read on the forward strand.
CACGTGAACAATCTCATTCTCACTCCTTTTCCATCTTTCCTCCTATTGCTCCCTCCTCTTTAGTCCTCAGCATGCTCTCCTCCACACTGTAGCTGCCTGCAGCAGTGTAGCCATCATGAAAAGACCTCCGGGTCATAAGCAACAACTGCTGAATGGGGACAGAAAGTATTTTATGTGCCAGGGAATATGAATGATTGATGTGGTTCTGGTTTGAGTGAATGGGTTCCGGTCACTGCCTCCCTTTAGTCTGGAGAGAAGCTCAACCAAGAGACGCTTTGAGAGGCTGTTGTGTTTTATTGTTGTGTAAGGTGTGAGTGCGGTCAGGGGCGACTGGAGGACGTTGCAGTCACTGTGATGATAAAAGAGCCGAATGAATTCTTACTTTCATTCAGTTGCACACTCTGTTGTTTCTTTTAAATGTTTTTGTGTCTTATATTGAGCTGCAGAAAAATAACTTATTTGAAACAAGAAGCTGTTCACGACCATGTTCTACCCCCCCCCCCCCCCCCCCCATCCTCTGATAGCCACCAGGAGCATCAGGGCAGCTACTCGGCTGATTGAGCTCCCAAGCAATGGCTTTTTAAGGTGAGTTGCCAGATATCGATCGCCTGCGAGCCTCTGACCTCAGCGGGAGCAGCCGCTTGGAGGAAAGCTGTTTGTCAAACTCTGCTTCAGTTCTATCTGCACTGCTGTGCTGCTTTCTGTCCGGGCTTTTTGTGAGAGATTGTGTCCTAGGTATTTTGAAAAAAGCAAAAAAAAAAAAAGCCAGGAGGAAGCAGAAATAATAAACTGTGGAAACAAATTAAATGGGCCTCGGGTCTGTGCAGGGAGTAAAGTAGCTGTGGAAGCATAAGATCAACATTCAATAGCGGCTATTGTGACATTTATAAATAATAAACAATGTGATCTGCAGATGAATTTCACTTCAGATCGCTCTGTTGGTTTTGGAGAATACATTTTGTTTATTTGTTTGTCACCTAGATTCCATTATATCCTCATACCCAGCTTTATCCTCCCTCCAAATACTTGGTCGACTGTTCACCAGCAGGGGAGACTTCCCCCTCCCGTCAATGATGCAGCTCGTCCTTTAATTTCTTCCTCCTATATCTCCGAGAGAGATGAAGCTGAGCTGATTTGGGCTGCGGAGGAAGGAAGCAGGTATAAGACCAAATCAGCTGAAAAAATCCATCAGAGACGCCGACATTCGTTCGGACATTTCCGTGAGCTACTGGAGGATTTCAGAAGAAGAGCATCAACTGAACAGATCCTTCCCATTCCTAAATATGTCCTACTGCTTTGAGAGGAATGTGGGATTGAGTCAAAATGAGTGTATGATACAATAAGGAAATAATCTTGTGTTGTGTCCAGTGAGCAGGGTCAGTGGTCTATGATACCAAACAACCACACAACTGCAACATCCCTGGTTCTACGCCTGCCGGGGACTTCCCTGCATGTCACCCTCCTTTCTCTCCCTTTGTCTCCCTTCTATGTCGTGTAATACAGGCAAGATGCTCAAATAACAAGAAACAGAACTGAAACCAGTAACTTCATATGGGGCCTAGTTACCAGAACATTATTGTGTGTGTGTGTGTGTGTGTGTGTGTGTGTGTGTGTGTGTGTGTGTGTGTGTGTGTGTGTGTGTGTGTGTGTGTGTGTGTGTGTGTGTGTGTGTGTGTGTGTGTGTGTGTGTGTGTGTGTGTGTGTGTGTGTTAATGAGCTTAGTGAATGTACAGAGAGCTGACACAGCACTGTGCAGATGGGTCCGACTACGTAAGACTAATAAAACTCCATCACTCCCACAGTTTCTAGCACATCAGCCTCTGGTGTTTGAAAACTGATGCCACCCACACACACACACACACACACACACACTTGTTTCTGTTTTTAGCCATGCAAGCGGTGGAGTCCAGGGTCTGTCAGCTGGTCCCCCGCATCAGTCCGGACCAAAATACCTCAAGTGCTGTTGAATAAATTACACGAAAGACATGCAAAGACATGCAAAGACATGCTAAACTAGGTATCGCTACCTTCTTTTAATGTACTTTATACTTCTGTGGATTTATGAACCAGAAATTCATGACCCTCCAGATTTGTCCTGTGACCCAGAGGTTGAGAGCCATTGGACTAGACCTGACATCATCCCCCCAACCCCGGCCTGTGACACAGAACCCCATGTCCCAGGATGCAGATGATAATTGTTAAATTCTAAAAGTACATCTTAATGGTAATTATTTATCCTTAAGTTACATTTTAAACACAGTCATTTGTTATGGAGGTTTTTAATGGGTTAAAAAGGTGAATACATCTTCCTCAACTGACATATTCTTAGTTTTCAGACACTTGCTGATTTTGCCCCCAACACAGTTTTCTCATCAACAGGCAGTAACTGAGGGTCTAATCACCATGAAGCCGTTTATAACGTACTCTTCCATCTTAATAAATAAAATGGATCCACTGCCTCGGCGCTCATCTCTTGGTACCGTGCGGCCTCCCTTCTCTCAGCCTCTCACGTTATCTCGCTCGTGCTCTGAGGAGGTTATACATAAATTCAGGCTAATTGATTTAGCTTCAAATCCTCTCATCCTCCGAGCTGCCTTTTTTTTCCCCTGACCTCCTGCTTCCAAACACGAGCGTGGAATGAGATGACTCATCCACTTCAATTAGTCATTTCAACCAAAAACTAAAAAACAACTGCCATCATATCTCATTGCATTTCTTTATGTAAAGAATTTTCACTGGATTGTGTCCGAGGCAGAGATGTTGGGTGATTGCGCTTTTCTTGTGTAACGTGACAAGTTGAAAGCACAATAGTCTCTGATGACATAATGACACAGCGTGCATCACTGCCTGTGACTCTGTGACAGCGGGTTTTAGATTGTGTACACAAGATGAATAACATCACATTTTCTAGATCTTTCCTGGTTATTTCCTTTTCTTAGTCAGTTAATCTGCAGTCCCTATTTGCCTGTCTGAGTTTCACACACAAGTCGTGAACATCTCTGTTTTCTCTCCTTCTGTCAGGTTGGATCTCAGCCTGACACTGTGTGAATATAGATGGATCCTTTACCTCACAATACCTTCCACCCACATGGGACTGGGGCCCTGTCATCCACTGTGCATGTCGATTTCCTGCCTGGAAACTGTCTTATGGTTTTGTGTGTGTGTGTGTGTGTGTTTGTGACAGCTCTATCTTTGTCGCTGTCCCCCCCCCCCCCCACCATATTTCCTCGAGAGCTGCTGCGAATCCTCTCGACCGTCAGAGTCACACTTCACACGTTCCCTCTGCTAAACTTACAACTCCAATTATTTTCACCTTATCTGCCTCATTTTCTCAGCAACATGTCATCATGATGTCTTCAAAGTACAAGCACGACGGTTTGCTGCTGTGAAGCTCAGTGGCGAGATGAACTGTGACCTCTGAATTATCAAACATGCAATGTAATATAACAGCGGGTAATAATCATTCAAACTTATTTCGAAACCACACACGTGAACAATTATAAAGCTAATTCAGTTTCCTTATAGGACAAACTGTAAAATCTTTACTGTATATAAACCAGGTAGGATGAACACAACGTTTTCTACCTTCAATCAGCACCATAGAATGTTTAGCAAAAGCTGTGCACACAACGTCTGGCACACAAACAGTAATGAGAGACAGTTTATTGTAGAGCAGTTTGAGGAGGACTCACTAATAACAAGGAATAATGTTGACTAGCAGGCGAGTTCACAACGGGCACCTCACCAGTAAGTCAATTTCAAATAAAGTCGTCTGGCGCCTCCTGCTGCCCAATGAATGAACACGTGGACTTTTATTTCCAGTTCACTTCAGTCTGTCAGCTTGGACGCAAAGAAAATATAAAGAAATTAAAATTGTGTTTACTCTAAACAAATACATTGAGAGTAACATTTATTTATTAATGATATTAATTAACTACTTATATCCTTATTCTGCTTATATTTTCTGTTATGGTTTGTACTAAACAAATCTTTTAGATATGTTCTTAATTTCCCCCCTTGCACAGATAAGTTTATTTGCATGGAATTATCCCTTTAAATGTGTATGTTCTCTTTGTTTTGCGCAGTTACTTAAACTGAAATATATTGTTGATCCTCATGCAAATGCATTTTGTCCAATTCAAAGCTTAAAATAGTCCAATGCACATTTTACATCTTTCAGCGTAAACATCACATACTGTATTTTCAACAAAGAGCTGGAAGAAGCTGAGACCCAATATGAAACATGAGTGAGGCTATTCTGCACAGGTCAAATTTGAATGATATAAAAAACAATAAATAATCGATAATCCCTCCTTCAACCCATCAGGACTTCCATGGAGCTGTGTGGACCCACATAAATTAAGAACATATCTTTTAGATATGTTCTTAATTTTCCCCCCTTGCACAGATAAGTTTATTTGCATGGAATTATCCCTTTAAATATTTATGTTCTCTTTGTTTTGCGCAGTTACTTAAACTAAAATATATTGTTGATCCTCATGCAAATGCATTTTGTCCAATTCAAAGCTTAAAATAGTCCCATGCACATTTGACATCTTTCATGTCTTGTATCTGGGCTTCTGGGAGTTGATGTCCATCCTGTTTATATTGAGTCTTTGACAGTTAGGGAGGTCTGGCTCTAGAGCAGCTCTCCTCCTTCCCCTCCCCTCCGCAACAGGTCAGACGAGGTGATGGCTCCTCGATGAAAGTGATTGATAGGTGTGCTGGGGCTGCATTTAATCAGAGAGTAAGTCAACGTTTTTTAATCGCAGCCAGTGCTGAAATAACACGTGAGCAGCGGAGGAAAGACGGCAGCGGGTCAGGCCTGGTTGTTGTTTTTGGCCAAGTTTTGTGTGATTTATATTAACAAACTCACACGCTGCATTGTAAGAGTTACTTTTATGCTTTATACTTCTACTCCAGATTTAATAGAAAACAACTGCACTTTTAAGATTAAGATGCATTTATTTGTCCCAAACACATGCACAGACATGCACAGGCACACTCATGCAGGTAGGGAAATTTAACCTCTGCTTTTGACCCATCTGGTGCAGGACACACAGAGCAGTGAGCGACCATGTACGGCGCACAGGGAACCAGCTTTAGTTACTATATGAGTTATTTAGTTTAAACCTGAAATAGTTAGAGGAGTAATCTATCAGTTGACTGACAGAGTGTTATTTTCAATGCCAACCACCAAATATTTCAGTTTCTAGCTTCTCAGATTTCATGATATAGTGCTCTTTATTTGATTAATTTTCTTTTGTCATATTTATATTCAATAATTTTGGGCTGTTTCTGCACTTTTCCCTCTTTTCAAATTTGACAAACCACCAATCAAGAGAAAAGTACAGATACTAACAATATTCAATCGAAATGTCAGGGGACAACCAGTGAGTTGATTTGTGAAAACTGAAATGTAACATCTACTTTTGAGATATACATTTCCCTTTGAAGTCTTGTGGAGTAGAAGTGTGTCATGTTCTGTGATGAGTCTGTGTGTAGCCACAGCATGCAACCAGACACTGAGCGTGTTCCTCCACCTCCAGGTGTCACAGAAAGCAGTGCCATCCCTAAAGGGATTAGTGTCTACCTGCTCTCCCTCAATTGACAAAGATTAACTTCTAATTCTCATGCTGACTTGTTTTATTAATACTTAAAGCCTCACAAGGTCAGATTACCCATTGATTCACAAAGACAGAAAAATGGAACCAAGTCATTGTGACTTTTCGCCTCTTGACCCTTGACACAACTTGTGACCTCTGGGATGGATTCTGTGAAAAAACCAGTGACCGCATGCAAACTGGGGCTAGATCGATTGGAGACTCTAAACTGACTGTAGTTGTATGGTTGTTTGTCGGCCATGTGATGAGTTAACGCGCCAAACTATTTACTCTCTCTCTTTTATGAGTTTACTTCCAGAACACTTTGTATACTAAATTAACGGTTTCAGCTTTGAGGGATTAAATCGGTAACTGAACGTGATGCCTCTCCACAGGGACGATGTGCTTCTTCCAAAAATACAAAAAAGAGACACAAGGTTCTAGAAAACTATTTCCACAGCTTCTGTTTAACCCAAACAGGTATAATTGTAAACTGAAGTGAATAAACACATCACACACTTGTCCGTTAAAAGAGGGGAAATACACTTTTTTTCTTAAATGCAGTTTTATACACAAGAGCTCAGTCATTTGGCTGCTGCCCCCCCCCCCCCCCCCCCTTTAATTAGGAGCAGTGCATTTAAGTGTGGGCTCGGGTTTGGCAGACTGTCTGCCGTCAGCTAAATAAAACATGAAGCGTCTATTTCTGTCTTCTCCCAAAAACACTGAGGAAGTGAGTTGCCTCGTTAACCTGCCCGGTGTCCCGCCAAAGACACATCTGTTTCTTCATTTGACGTCAGAGCTTTGATTACTGACCCTGTGGACATCTTTTCTATGGGAAATTGCACGATAAATCCATAAATACTTCACAGTGCTCCTGCAGTTATCGATCCAAAGTTATTGCATAATTGCAAATTGGTTTAATGACCAGCTCGGCCTGTGACTGGCTGAAAGCAGTAAGGAAAAAAGCAGCAACAACGTCATTTATTTACTTTTCGACATTGACTTGATAAAGGTTGATGACTTATGGTGAATAAATCAATAATTTTTGTTCAAGTTGTAAATATTAATTACGATAAAAAAAAAAAACGGTCTAACAACTGTGCTCTGAAGCAATTTTGTGACAACTTCAGACTTCATTGCATATATGAAAACTTATGGAAACTGTGAAATCCATAAGCATATCTCATATATGTATGCCATGTGGTGTTCAGTAAAATCATCATAAAGCCTTTATAAAAGATGTTCATTAATGATCATACATGTTATGCATTTACAACTTGTGTCGGATTAACAACTTCTCACATTTCACTCAAAATCTGTTTATTTTAAATGCACAAAGTGTTTGTGTGAAACCTAATCCAAGTGCTGTATTTGTTGTGATAGTGGATTAAATATTAAGAGAGTGCCACAGGGGAACTTATTTATCCCACATGAAAAATGATTAAAAAACTGGCAGTTGTTGGGGGGGGGGGGGGGGGGGGTTCAGGGGCGTATATATATATATATAGGAGTCGCCAAGGAGCTGCACAAAGAAGAGCCGCACAAAGAGGATCTGCGCGTTGTGTCCACACATTACGGTGCTCAGGTGAGCGCAGGTGACTGACAGGTGAGGGAGGCGACGCAGCGGGAGGAACCCCGAGCGCAGAGGGAACCTTCAGACCGGATTATTCCACCAGCCGGCCGCCACGGGTGTGCACGTGAGAGGCCCACAGGACGATATTAAGGTAAGTGAATTAAATAAACGTTTTAATTTGCGCCTCAGGGGAGTAGGGAGCAGACATGACACGTGATGGTGACCGGAGCCTCGCATCGTTTATTCATCACTTGGACTCCTAACTGCTCATTTATCTAAAAATACAAAAGGATCCTGCTTGAGCACAATGTATTTAGCTGTCATAATGGCTCATGATGAAACCAGTGGAGTGAATACTGATCCATGATATATCATTACCAAGTTGTGCATGAGGATAAAGGGACACATGCACGTTTCATACTCAGAGTCAGATTCAGTGTACAGCAGTACAAGGACATTAAAAACCACACAAGGACAAAATCTAAATGAAGTGATTTTAAAACCAGAGAGCGCTGTTTGAAACAAATCTTAAGAGAATAAAAGAATAAAAGGAGGTCTGAGAATTTTGAAAATAGCTTGAGATAAAAAATTGATAGAAATTATATGACCTTGTTTGAATAAAACATGTTTTATGGATGGAGCATTGTTGTTTTCAGCATTGTGCTGATAACAGCTATTCACGATGAGATAAAATACAGAAAATGTTCCTAAATGATAGTGGATATCCTAAAAGTTCACTAGTCCATATAAACCAGCTAAATATGGATGATAAGAATAAAATAAGTTTCCCTCAGCGTAAACATCACATACTGTATTTTCAATTTCAACAAAGAGCTGGAACAAGCTGAGACCCAATATGAAACATAAGTGAGGCTATTCTGCACAGGTCAAATTTTAATGATATAAAAAACAGTAAATAATCGATATTCCCTCCTTCAACCCATCAGGACTTCCATGGAGCTGTGTGGACCCACCATGGCTGACAGTAGGGGCTCTCTATGCCGGGTGAAGCAGCTTCCCTGTCACAGCGCCCCCCTCTGTCGCCTGCAGGCCAGCGCACACCACTTGCACAACCTCCCCCACCTGGCCCACCAGCCGTGGGTCAACCACCTGACCCCGGCCAACGTCTCCAGCCCGGCCGTCACAATCCGACATCGGGTGAATGGAGCAACGTCGGCAGGCTGCGGCAGCCCGGATTGTGCGGCCCCCAGGCTGGGAGAGGAGGCGCCGCTGGCCCGGGGTGTCTCCATGGGGAAGGTGCTGGTGACGGGGGGAGGAGGGTACTTTGGCTTCCGGCTGGGGAGGGAGCTGGTCCTCCAGGGGATGTCGGTGATCCTGCTGGACATGAACAAGCCCCCCTGTGATGTCCCTGATGGAGCCGTCTTCTATCAGGTAGGGGGGAGTGTAAATGGGCATGATCTCTATTTTTCCCCTGGATTTCACATTCAACAATAACTATACACCCACACTAAATGATTCAGTACAAGTCCAGACTCAATTACAGTCAAATAAAAATAGGATATGCTGTGAAACATACACTAAGATACAATACAGTATGATATGCTAATCATATAGGAGATCATTAATATTTACTCATCACATCTTTCTTAGAATCCTTCAAGGAAACAGGGAAGAATCTCACTTATATTTCCGTTTTAAAATCTTGTTTATAAGCTGTAACAGTTTTTAATATGACTCTAGACATAACAAGCCCTTTTAGCCATTTCCTCTGGTAAATTCATTTTAATATTTAACTTTGCAAATGATGATAACTCAAATGGAAATCAACGCATATTCTTTCCGTCATTTTAAATGTAAAAAAATATATATTTTCTCTTGTGGTTCTAATTGTTCACAGCAACACGGTTTGTTTTTACTTCCAGGTTTAATTGACATAAAATACACAGTACAGTAGTTTACAGTGTTCAACACAGACTTGAAAATCAACTCTAGCGTTTCCTTGCATCAGCCGGCGTTGGTGTGTCTCCCTGGTTAGTCTGCGTTCCGGCTGGAAACAGACACAGGTGAGTGATCCGACTCGGAGCGCCAGCTGCTGACTGAGTCACAGAGGGTGGAGACATGATTCGGGTTTCACCTGCAGGCCCCATGCCACACTCACCTTAATTGTCCTTTCCCTTCACTGGAGAGTTATTCTCATCACCACATGGAAACTGCAAAGCTCCCGACCTGTCTGCTGCTTCTGTTTGTCACTGTGGAAATCAAAGACTTCTACTCCTGCTTGCAGATCAGTTGTTGTTGATGAACTGCAGGTAATTCTTCTTCTGTCTTTGTTACAGAGTGACATCAGAGACTATCCCTCCCTTTACAAAGTGTGTGAAGGTGTCGACTGTATATTCCACACAGCGTCTTATGGCATGTCCGGTCCAGAACAGGTGACTTCCCCTCAGAACTTGTCAGCTTCTTCTTACACTTAATCGTTCAAACGAAAGTAAACAAATAAGAATCTTTCATGGAATAATAAAGTGCTGCCGGTTTGACTGCGGGAATAATTCACTGAAGCTGTAATTAAAAAAGAAAAGCCCAATGTCTATTCGCTATCAAACATAGCTTATTTCTGTTATAGACCACACCTTCTTCTCTCTCGTCCAAACTAGGCATTATCTGTACATTACCCACAATGCAAACTATTTCCCTGATGTCTAGAGAGTGGCTAATGCATCTTCGACCCACTTCTTTCTAACTCCAGATTTTACATTTCCTCTTCCTCGAACCTGTAGTTTTTATCGTCAGCCGACAGGTGGATTCGATTTGTGCAGCTCAAGACACAGGAGGCTTCAATCCACCTTTTTTCACTTCAATGTCGTGCTCCTCAAAACCTTGAATGTTTAGATTTTGTGTGAAAAAAGTGAAAAAGTGTGAAAAAAATTAAGTGAGAGGGACGAACGTCCCTGAAGCCCTCTGTGCTTTGCTAATTCTCGATGAAATCAATCCCACCTATATACAAAAAGTCTTTTGTGCTTTTTGAATTTTAAATTTAGTTTCTTAAGATAACAAGTATCATGCAAATGTGACGGTTACACAACTGGTTCCTTGTTCTCTCCCCCATCCGACACAACCTATCATGGCAGATAGATGAGATGGTCGCAGAGTTTCCTTCTCTTGGAGGTATCTTCCTGTTAAATGGGAGTTTTTCTCTCCCCACAGTCGCAGAGTGTCATGTTAATGCATCCTCAAAGGAAAGTTCTGTTAGCGAGAAGTAACTCTGTCTTCCTTTATGTCTCCAGCTGAAGAAAGAGCAGGTGGAGTCAGTCAACGTTGGAGGAACTAATAATGTTATCAATGGTAGGATCACCAACACCTGCCACTTCATATATATGGCAATAAATCTACCCAGTGATTTCTGAACATAATTTAGACACTAAACATATTCATCCATATTCTGTCATAACCTGATTCCAATGCAAATCATGGGCAAAATACACAGTTCTCTTTATGTATTCCAACAATTATCTGAACTCATAATAAGGCTTCAACACTCAAATGGTCCAATTATTGTTTTTGTATGTATATAAATCAGTTTTCTTAATTAATTTATTTTACTCTTCATACCCTTGATGTAAAGATATATTTCTATAGCAGCGTTACGTGTATATTGTTGGTACAGTGTGGTTTGTTCTCTCTCAGTGTGTAAGGAGAGGAGCATTCCCCGGCTGGTGTACACCAGTACCATCAACGTGGTGTTTGCTGGGAAGCCAATTGAGGATGGTGATGAGGAGTCGGTGCCGTATGTGGCCCCCGACGTGGTCGGTGAAAATGAAACAGGATCAAGTTAATCTAAAAAGTGGCCTCCGCTGATGTAAAGAGGGGGGTTCACTGTTTCTCTCTGTTCCAGCACATTGACCACTACTCCAGGACTAAAGCCATCGCAGAGCAGATGGTGCTCTCAGCCAATGGATGCTCCCTGAAAGGTGGGAAACCATCAGGTATTCCCTCTATTGAGTGCCAGGACCCTTATGATCATGATGCACAATGGATTATAACTCACAGCATCAGAGAGGAAACCACCTGAGCCTGTCTTTGCTAAAACTATAATTATTGATGCTGACCACTGTCAAGATTTTGGCCTAATTTCCCTCCACTGTTGATATTACCTCATGTTTCAGAAGATTTCATAATCTTTTGTTGAATTTTATTTTTCTGTCCTGTGAAGGTGGTGGGCTTCTACAGACCTGTGTCCTGCGACCCTGTGGCATTTATGGACCGGAGGAGAGGAGACACCTCCACAGAGTGATGGTGAGGGACTCAAACAAAACCTGCCTTTATTGTGTACTGATATAAAGATGAATTCCTTTTGCGTTGGAGCTGGGGAAAAAAATACAGATCTTGTGTGAGTGTCTGAAGCCTCCCTGGTCCAGCCTGAAATGTTTACATTATTGATAAAGCTCTCGGGCGTCTAGTTACAACCACATTTCTTTCCAGTCTTCCCTGTACCTGGCAGAGGTGTCTGGGTTTATTGTCGGCCAATGTTTCGATTCCAAAATTTCTTTGGACAAAATACTGACCCCAACATGCTTACATAGTGGCAGCCAAAAAACAAAAAAAGCAAAATGTTGAAAAAAGCCCCATCTGCTCCAATATTGAATGTGTTCTTCCTTGACCCAAACCACCTCCTTACACCAAGTTCATATGATAATCTGCACACTAGTTTGTGTGTAATCCTGCTGAATAACAGACAAATAAACACATATGAAAACATACCAAAAAAAAGACATTAAGCCATGATGGAATTATGATGAAAGGAAATAAAACGGGAGTAATGTGGCTTGTGAAAACTCACCAGAAACAAGCAACACAAGAAAATCTGTCTGTCTAATTAATTGCTCCCACTCACTTCACTCAGGTGAACGTGGAGCGTCGGCTGTTCAGTTTCCGCTTCGGGGACCCACAGGCCAGGATGAACTGGGTCCACGTGGACAACCTGGTGCTGGCCCACACGCTGGCAGCCGAGGCCCTCACACTGAAGAGGAGCTGTGTTGCTGTGAGTGTCATCGTCCACCGCCGGACAAACAACCAACACGTTCATGTGACCGGGAAACTTTGAACTCACAAAGAATTACTCCTTAAAAAAGTTCATCTCATCCCTTTGTCACCTGAAAACATGTCAAACTTAAGTGAATGACGCCACATGAAAGATGAGTAGTGGTGTTTTTTCTTGTACTAGAACGGAGAACAACAATGGTGTCAACTATACAATCACTTTCATGCAATCTTTTGTTTTTAACTCATTCATTTCTGGTCCTGTGCAGAGTGGACAGGCCTATTTCATCAATGACGGAGTCTCAGTGAACCTGTTTGAGTGGCTGACACCTTTGGTGAGTTAAAGGAGGAGGATACTGATCCTCTGTGTTTTCATTATCGTCCACATAATCACTGCTCCTGGAAATACTCACTGGAACACTAAATGTTTATTCATCCGCAGCTGAAAGTAGTCCCCATCAAATAGTAATGATTGCTACAAAACTACAGTGATCAGCTGTTTTTAGAACATTCCTGGTAACATGCTAGGCAGCCAAATATTTTGTTAAGATGAACATTTCCGTATCAGTGGATATTGGTAATTATCACGATAAACGATAAAACACCATTATTTATTTTTAGTTTAAAGACAGATTTTTTCTCCCAAGTGAAGTTTGAAGGTTAACCCCCCCCCCCCCCCTTAATGGGCAGAGAATGTAACTTGCTGAACAGTACATTGAAACTTTGTTAATGAAAATGATATTGTGATAATGACTGATATTCTGTTATTGCCAAGCACTTCTTTGCTGGGGTCTTAACACTGTATTTGTTCATCTATGAAAACTTCTATTTTACATTTACAGTTTCCTTGAAATTGACTTCCCTTTATCTTTTATGTTGTTTCTTTTGCAGTTTGAAAAGCTGGGCTACAGCAGACCATTGATAAATCTGCCAGTTTCACTGGTCTACTCAGCAGGTAGCTCATCTCTTCCTCAAACCTGTGCTTCTTGTAGCTTGTACTCACACAAAATTCTAAAAGTTTTTAAAGTAACTAACTCCATATGTTTCTCCACCATTTCCAGCCATCCTGGTGGAATACTTGCATGTAGTTCTGGGGCCGGTGATAAAAGTACCTCTCCTCTTTACCAGAAGTGAGGTAATGATGGAGATCCTGCCTTTTCTGCTCAAGAGCGTTTGTGTGTGTTTTTATCCTCTCTCTCTTTCTCTCTCGCTCTCTCTCTTTGTGTGTGTGTGTGTGTGTGTGTGCTGTCTTCATTGTGTGCCCCTGGGTGAACTGTTTGAGATACATTATAGATGATGAAGATGTGACTCTGAGCTGCACATTGTTGAGCTGAACATATGCACGTGTGCCTAAAATAAAGTGTGTGTCTTGTGTGCTGCAGATTAGGTTACCTGCTCAAGAATCAGTAGATTCTTGTTTAAGTCTCTCGGATGAGTACTTTCCTATCAGCCCCTATCCCCCCCCCCCCTCCTTGTCTGCTGCAGCCTCTTATAAACTATGAAAAACCAAAGTGAGCGCTGAGTGGATCGAAACTAGATTTAGCAGATAAGAACATTTCGAAGTGGTCATGGTCACTGGAATCCCTCAAAGAGCATTAGCTGGTCTGTAGCACTGTTAGAAGACATGATGATTACACTGCATCAGACTGAGGGTTAACAATGCATCTTAAGGAGCCGCCGTCGGGGCCTGTAGGCTCCTCATGAATGTGTGATGAGGCAGAAACCAAAGCTGAGTGCCGTGGGCCTTCACCTGGAGATCCTCCTCTCAGACAGCTGCTGGCTGGAGGATCGATGGTTTTCCGGTGAATAAAACATAAACTGCTGCGGGTCAGAACAGGAAGTTCAAGAACACGTATACAGGAAGTGACCTCAGTACAGGGGCTGTTTCCAAGGTGAGCCGCGGTCGGGCAAACCTCTCGGCTGGGTCTTGAATGATCCTGGCAACTCTCAGGTTCTACCGTCGTGTGACAGCACACGTAGTTTCACATGTCACACTAAAATGTAAACAGCACGGAGAGCGGCACCAAGGTTCACTACTCAATTAACTTGGTAGTGATCGATACTCTTAATGAGAAGTCTGGTTATTGATATTATCAACAAACCCCATAAAAACATAAAAACAAACATTCTATCTATCTATCTATCTATCTATCTATCTATCTATCTATCTATCTATCTATCTATCTATCTATCTATCTATCTCTCTATCTATCTATCTATCTATCTCTCTCTATATCTATCGATCTCTCTCTATATCTATCTATCTATCTATCATCTATCTATCTATCTATCTATCTATCTATCTATCTATCTATCTATCTATCTATCTATCTATCTATCTATCTATCTATCTATCAATCTATCTCTCTATCTCTCTCTATCTATCTATCTATCTATCTATCTATTATCTAAACTTCTCTGCGGCTGAGGTACAACTTATGATAAACACCTCATCTACCACTGTAGGTGAGGACCATTGCTGTGAGCCACACCTTCAAGATTGACAAAGCCCACCGGGAGCTGGGTTACTGTCCGAAGCCGTACAGCCTGGAGGACTCCGTGGAGCTGTACCTGAAGTCCCAGCATCGGCGCTCCAGCTCACCTCTCCTCCACCTCTCCTGGAGCTCGCAGCTGCCCCGGCCCCTTGTGCTACTGCTGCTGCTGCTGGGTTTCACTCTGATGCTGCTGGCGTGGTCCTGCTTACTCAATCAGAGCTGAACTGGCAATGCTGCACTGGACATTATGTGTATTCTCAACATAGATGCAGTAAAATATGCCCTAGAATAATTTTCAGAATGTCCACTTATGTAATTTTATTTGAATTAAGTCAGTAAACTATCTCTTCCACCTTTTAGATGTCGGTATGTGCGAGTGTCTGATTAAAAATGATGATCCTTCAGACTGCTGCAAAGTGTTGATCCTGAGTTGTGTTGTCTTCGGTTTAGGTAACTATGATTTCATTAAAAAGAGAAAATTTGATTTACAAACTTTACTTTGTTTATTGAGTGTATTTACATAATATACGTTTTGATTCTATGATAAAAATCTGTTGAGATTTGTGCATCTTTAGAGTGTGATTGATTATTAGGGCCTGAGCTCTGACAGGCACTGACAGACAGTGACGCCCTATTATTATTTATTTTTTTCAGGCAAATAAATTGGCTTTTTGAGGACTTTAACATGTCTTACCAAAATTTGCAGAAAATTAGAAAGTGGTGAAAATGTACGTATTCTGGAAGAATTTACAACAGGCGTGGAAAAATGGCTCAACGTGCCCCCTGAGTCGCCCTGAACGTGTTCACATTGACTCAAAGATCGATTTTCATCACACGGTGTGACCATGGCGTGTTGCAAAGTTTGATAACACGCCAATAAAACACAATGTTCTGTATCGCGGACATACATGGACCATGTATCCTTTGATCCTGAGCCGTGAACAAACAACTCAACTCCATGGAATCTTTATGTTTGCAGACGGTGACGTCCCTCTCTCGCTCTCTCTCTCTCTCTCTCTGTCTCTCTCTCTCTGTCTCTCTCTCTCTATCTGTTATTTTGTAACATTTTTAGAAATAAAAGCATTGATAATGAATGACAATGAGCATTTTGCATTTATAATGTGCAACGTGTTCTACGACTGAAGTTCTGCTGATATATAAAATAATTTTGGTCTTTGGTTGAAAATCCAAATATTTGACATATATGAAGAGCTGGGCAACTCAGTCCTGAATGTTTGAGGATATGTCTGTGTCTGTGATCTAAAGATGTTTGAGGATGTGTCTGTGATAAAGTTATGAGTTTTTGTGCTTATTCTACCAAAAGGGGGCGCATTTGCATCGGTAATGATTCAGCGGTTATGTGTAATCGATATTTGCTGTTTTCACGTAAGTGCGTAGAAACGACACTCCGCTGATTCTACATAATCTAAATGAGAATGATCCACAAAAAGATTTAAAACCAAAAAAGCTGGCAGCGGTGGGATTCGAACCCACGCCATCGAAATGACTGGAGCCTAAATCCAGCGCCTTAGACCACTCGGCCACGCTACCGCTAAGAAATGAAACACGGTGTGTTCTAAATTTATACCTAATGTCGTTCCATTTCTTGTGGGAAAGAAGGCATTAAATGCTAAATTATGTATCTTAAGTTTACCTTATTTTATGGCTTAAGTGCCTGGGGGCTGTTGTTTTCTTATTAGGGACGGAGCACTGCAGGCAGGACTCTAATTGTAAGGATTATTATTATTCAGGCAATTCATTAATTGATTAATTGGCTTTTGTGGGCTGTAACCTGCTCAAATTCTTCTTAAATGTGCAGAAAATTTAAATTGATAGATGTGTGTTGGCACTGATGATAATTATTATAAAACCTCTTCTCAGTTAAATCAAATGCCGATAATACTCGTTTGCCATTGTGTTTTCTTTTGAGTTTTCTTCAATACAGAGCCACCATAGCAATATATTCATTTCACAATCACAATACGATTTCTTCTTGTCATGACGATTTTATTATTACATTTGTACATGATGCTTGGTCTCAGACCTCTACATCTGCTTATGTAAGACTGTGTGTGTGTGTGGACATGTTTATGGCCTGCCCCTTTAGGTGAGCAGGGTATGCAATCCCCTTGTCTGCAGGTTTAATGGATTTGGAGTCTGGTTGAGAGCAGTGTGGTGAAATCTCAGTTGTGTAAACCCGAATTACAAGAGACAAAGCCCCATTAATTGTTTGTTGGACCACAAGGGGACAGGGTACGAGAGAAAATACTTTCAGAACAGTTGTGTATTTGTTTTTTCTACCTCACCCTGCCACATGCAGAAACTCGTTTTTATATGGTATGACTATGGCAGAACAGGTTGAAACATCTCAGTGATATTATCTATGTGTTGTTGTAAGAGACTGGAGGAGAAACACAACAGGCTCCTGCATCAGTGCTTTTACTAGATAGTTGCAAGCAAAATCATGTTAGTCTTCATTGAGGACACCTCTTAGTATACAGTGTTGCATTCTGCAGCAGTATACAGATATAGTTCACAGCTTCAGAGAAAAACATCAGCGACATCACATCACAGGGAAAATGCGAGTGATATATGAAAAATACAGTTTTGTCACTATGGGTCTCAGCAGTATAAGATGTGTCACTTTAAATTCAGTCAACAACAGCTGGGGTCTGGGGGAAAAAAACGATTTTTCAAACATGAGAGAATGTTCCCATGATATCTATGCCAACCTTTTTGATTTAGAC
Organism: Platichthys flesus; assembly: GCF_949316205.1. Taxonomy (NCBI): domain Eukaryota; kingdom Metazoa; phylum Chordata; class Actinopteri; order Pleuronectiformes; family Pleuronectidae; genus Platichthys; species Platichthys flesus. The sequence continues at coordinate 7,979,104 of NC_084960.1, forward strand.
AGAATAGGTTTTAAGAAAAATCAGCTATAAATGTCTTTCTGCTGTTAGTGATGATCTGCTGCTCCACGTCAAGAGAACTGCATTTTCCACGCCGTCAGAATGATTACAAACATTTTCTTTTGCACCTCAGATTACATTAAATTTAACTTTCACTCAGACTCAACAATCTGCTCTGAGTATGTATCGGTAAAGAAAATAAATAACATTTCATGTCCTCTATACATCATGTGTAAAAATAAATAAAACAGAAAGTGGGATTCAGTCATAACAAGTGCATGGCTGGTTATGTGTTCTACTGGTATACAAACTGTATTCCACTGATATTTCTCTTGTGACTTTCTAATGACCTTCAACCACTAAACTTACAGAAACCAACTTGCACTAGCTGTTAAGCTAATTGTCATAAACTCCAGAGTCTTTAGCTGTTACACAGTTTTTCATCCTATTACAAACATTCCAACATTTCAGTTTACATAAGTCTTATATAACAACTACGTCCCTGTCTTTATTCAACGCAAACAATATTCAATGTGTGTGTTTCTCTCCCACAGACCAAATGATCACGTGGTCACAGGGTTGGCATTCTATTTACACTGAATACTGCTGTAGGTGGATATGATACTTATTGAATTAGCCAAGGATCAGTTAGTACGAGTTAATCTAACTATAAATATTACAATATACAATAATATATTTTACTATCTAGTTTTGTTGTTGATCTTTGGAATGAATTATTGCATCAAATCAAACAGCTGCTTTACGCAACAAATTTTTTTTAACACTTCATTTCTGTAAGGACGGAATAAAAGTAACAGTGCTGACTAACATAAATATAAGTGCGGCGACATGACAGGAGATAAGAGGATTGTAGCGTGTCTGAGACGCACTGTGCTTATTGCATCGCAGCCCCTGGATAACATCATTATAAAGCCAGCTCAAAGTTTCAAAGAGAGACAAACCACCTCCATCCCCGTGTCCCTGGATGAGGATTAATGCAATCACGAGGCAGAATCATGGGAAACAACGTCCCTGTCTGCGCGTCTGTTCTCGCTGAGGTCCTCTTTGGTCTTGTGGATGCAGCTGAAGATCTCCTTGAAGAGAGCCTTGTACTCCGGCTGCTGGCCATCCTCCACGACCACGCTCAGACCAGACAGAGCCGCTGAGCTCGAAAGGCGGCGCCGCGTCCGGATGCTTCCGAAGGGACTCAGGGACGTCTGGACGGCTTTACTGCTGAGTCCGACTGTCGCCTGGTGGCATCGTTTCAGCAGTTCATCATATTTCACCTAGAAAACAAAGTTCGATTTAAATCTTAACAGTATTCTAGGGAAAGAAGTTTCAGATTAAAATGGCCCTTTAGTAGATATCAAACAACTATTTTCTTCTTGATAGTACACATACTTAAATTGCATTATATGCGCTATGAATACCTGCAGGGCGCTGTACTGTGCATCCACCTCATTGAGCAGAGAGATGCCCCTCTCTTTCACCGCCTCTGCTCGACGTATACACAGCAGATCGTGACCGCGTCGGATCTCGTCTGGATTCGAGGATCTCAAACCGGTGTCGCTGTTACACCTCTGTCGCCTGTATCGTCTCTGCTCCTCGTCCTTTTCTACCTTCTCCTCGGCGTCACTCTGCACTGGGCTGGGCTTTTCCTCTGAGGCAAAGAATACTGTATCAGGCAACAGAAGCTGGTCTGGCCTTCTGACACTGGAGGAAATGGGGGGGACATAGAGGCATACATTCAGGAATAGGAGAGGTTATACACTTGATAGTGGCAGATAAAAGTTGCAAAATCGGCCGAAGGTCATAAAACAGTGCCAAGGTAATTAAATTTGAATACAGTCCTGTATCAATTCAGTCCTGACCTTTTGGCACAGTCAGCTCGCCACAGAAGCCGCAGCTGTTCCACTTCGGCCTCCAGCTCCTTCTGCCGGGTCCAGCAGCCCGACAGCAGAGACAGCCGCTGCTCCAGATCTACGTTCTCACTGGCGGTCAACTCGCTCTCCTGCTCTGCAGCCTCCCTGCGGCTCCGCTCTGCAGCTATCTGGGCCCGAAGGGTCTGGACGGAGCGCTGCAGGGACGCTTTCTCCTCCTCCGCGTTCTGGCGTCTGTCCTGGTCGTAGAAAGAGTCCTGCGGTACCCAGAGTCCGCCCACACGCAGACTCTCAGGGGATAGGTGCCTGATTCAGGGGGAAATTATATTTCACATTAAAAATATTTTAAGTAGGATGTTAAAAGATATGAATTTATGATGGGATAATTTAGTCTTCATTTCAAAAATCCCTTAGTTAGACTTTTTATATTAATGAATGGTATTTTATCACAATCACCAAGATAAAGAAAGTAAAAAACAGACAAAACCTTTCATGTTGTAAGTCATACAGCTCTTTGAGACAGGAAACACTCTGAGCTCCGAGGTTGCGTCGCTGCTCCGACACCTCTCTCTTGTTCCTCTCCGCCTGGGCGGCCTTGAGCCCGTCCACCTGGGTCTGCAAGTCCTCCATGAGGCTCTGGAGCCCGTCAATGGTCTCTGTTAGACTGCAGTGGAAAGGAGAGAATACATGATGCCACACCGAAGCTCTGCATATATGTTGAGACTTCAAGACTAAATCATCGTTTTTCCTTTCATTGCTAACTGATCAACTGACCTGTGGATCTTCTGCTGGGCCAGGCGGCTGTCCTGCACTAGTCTCCGGTTGCCTTGCTCCAGATCCCTGGCGGCCACGTCCAGCTGCTCATACACTTTGGCATGCTGGTCGTTCACCTGACGCAGCAGGTCCACCTGCTTGGTCAGGTACTGGTCCACAAGAGAAGGAAGCGTCAAAGATTTAGCTCGATTGAAATCTGCAGGGTTGTTGTGTTGATATCTTCTCTAAATGACTTGTTTGTACCAAAATGGATTGTATTCATTTCCGAATTTAAAGAGTCTGGTTCCAGACTTCTTCGATGTGGGGATTGAATTAAGCATATTTTGAAGTATTGAATAATGGTTTATAGTTAAATAATGAATTGAAAACTTATTCTACGACGATAGAAATACCTTAGTAGAATCATTACGGGTCGAATCCTCAAACATTTTAACATCAGTCACTTGCTTATCAAATGTAAGGTTATTTAAAATCTTTAAAACTACCCACTAAAAAAGAAAGGTCATTTACTCATTTTTTTATTTAGGTGTAAATCGCTGACTGAGGCATTTAAAGTAAAAGTCTTAGGGTTAAATGCCACTGATCATGTGAATAAAGGGCATGCCGAGTTCGGGACATCAACTAAATTGCTTTTCTCTGGTGGAGATCAATGCAACCACTGCTCTGGTGCGTTTGTAAGTGTGCTCCGACAGAAGCTCAGCGCTGTGTCGCATTCCAGTGATCAGGTGTGAGCGCGGCTTTGAGACGGTCATTAGCAGCGAGAGTAAGACCAGCAGCGGACACAGCCTGAGAATGAAGGTCAGAGGGATGTATGGGGATTACCATATCAACCTCAACAAATCCTGAAGCCACCGGCCCACTCACCGCCGAAAACAAATTAAGGCTCTTATCATCATTGACCCGCTGAATGCGACGCACTCAGATTCAAATAGATCAGCACTGGAATTCCCTGCCGAAATTAAACACATGGGCCCTGACATATAAAGGCAAGATGGGGTTTATTCATGAGCTCTGACCGACAACCCACATGCAAACCAAGAACTGAGCTCTACTGCTTGAAAGATGGACATACCTCTGCAGGTAAAGTGTTCAGAACAGTGCACATAAAACTGTAATGTCTGTTCTGTATTTTGACATATTTAGCCCGGTGACTGGTTGCACTCGAACAAATGAGAGAAAAACTGAAAGCTTAACTAGAATGGCACTCAGCCCACCGCATACCTCCGGCAAGGCCCAATCAAGCTGCAGCAAACTGTACATATCAGTTCCCTAAACGGGCCGGTTTGTTTCACCAAGATCCATGAATGAGTACCTGGGAAAATAATGAAAATGTTGAAAAAAGCCCTCTGTTTAAAAAAAGTTTACAAAAATTATAATCTGGATCTGCCCCCTGATCTTGATCCACACCAAAATTTACTGGGTTCTTCCCCAACCCATATCGCATTTGTCCAGTTAAAGAGACAGTTTAAGGCAATTAAACGTGTTCCTATAATTAGGTAGATGCACAATATGCAGCCTACCACTGGTTTACTGGGTTGGACTAGTGAGGATTAGCTCCTATTTAAAGAGAAATTCACACGTACACATCTCTTCCAGATCCGGGAGTAATATAACATTAGCACCTGTTAATATTATGGCTTCGCTCACATGCTGCCCCCAGCCCTCTGATTACTTCCTCCCTAACATGTATCACCTCTATCTCCTGCAGCTGCTCCTGGTTGGTGGAGTACATCTGCTGGAGGGCCTGTTCCAGCTCATGGTTCTGGTCGAGGAGGGTTTTCCCCAGCTCTGCTGCCAAATGGAGATCTGTCAGAGCACAGAAGGAACAAAATGTAAACATGGGAAACTGTTTTATTGGCCAAACTCAGGCAGCTGAAAGAAGATGGTGTGCTAAATGAATATACACAGGCTTTCAGTGGTGCAGCCCTCACTCACACACTAACACACAACTCATTGTCTCATGCTATTGCTATTTGGTCACAGAGGATACCTTGAGATCTTCTTGTGACCCTCACTCCCACTATACCTTCTGGATTTTGTTTCTCCGAGGTGACATACATTATTTCTAATGTGGTAGTACAAAGTTTATATTTTGTCCTTGTTTCTTTGTCGTCTCATGATTGATGAAACTTGCGTGCTATCTTTTAGTAAAAGTGTTCCCTCCTTTGTGTTCTGGTCAGCAGCACGAACACTTTTTGAACTGCAAGTTAACCAGAAAACAATCCACAGAGGAACAGTGACAGCCTCAGGAAATCCTGGATACACAGAGCTCTCAGGATGTCTCAGCTCTAACCCCATAACCTGCATGAGTCTCTACGTACTTCATCAGTGTAAAGCTAAAGAGCATGAAGAAGTAGCACTGAGTTTAGGTTTAAAGGTACTTTTACTGTACTTGAATATTTTTGCCAGTTAATACTTCAACTCCACTACATTTGACATGGTAGTTACTGTGTTACTAGTTACATCATTCTTCTAAATTGGCAGGGCAATTAAACAACATCAATAATTATTGCAATGTAACTTGAAAGAAACTTGAAAGAAGACATTTGTCATGCTAATTATAGATATTGAATGATATGAATCTTGGCTTTATTGCAAACAGTCTAACAAATTTTTAAGAAATAATAATTTATCATCATGATAATTATCGATTAAACAATGGGAAATATACAATATTATAAATAAAATTCCCCATAAACTTGTTTTTTCACGTAATGTGGCCATGACACAATGCAGATTATTACTCATTTATATTATTATGATTAATAAATAATAATAATGTTACACTTATCGTGATAATTATCGATATCGACTGATGTGAAAATGTTTATCTTGATAAAACTTATGGCCAAATCACCCAGTCCTAGTGAGGACTCGTCAGATCAATCACATTACTAGTTGATAAAAGTTGTTACAGCCTTTTGTTCTGCTGATCTGAGAAAGAAAAAGACGAGAGAAACGTCGGAGGCAACATCACACATGTGTGTGTTGCAGAACTTTGTGTGTTGTGTCGTGGACTCCTTCACTGACAATCTCCAGTGCAATAAAACAAGTTTCCACACAGGATGATGATGATGGTGATGAAGAAGAAGATGATGATGATGGAGGTGATGATGATGACATGCTTTCCTCTGCAGCCTGTGTGAGTGATGGACAGGGCGCGTCCACGCAGCTCTTACCGTGCTCCAGGTCCTGCGGGTGGTGCCAGGACTCACCGTTCCCCTCAAACTCTTCCTCCATCATCCTGTCCGTCAACATGTTGGAGCCGCGGCTGGGGGAGAGGGAGGACCCCGCATGACCTGGACCCGGCGCCCCGGCGTGTGTGTGTCGGTCAGCGGAGCAGCTCGGCCGCCGCACTCCGCCTCGGGTCGAGCAGGAAGATGAACTGCATCCTCCCGTTGTGAGAGCAGCGTTAAGCCCTCACTCCCTCCAGCAACGTGGCAAATATCTAATACACCACAACATCCGGTAGATGGCAGTTAAACCAAAGAAGAATATTTGTATTATATTTTTAATTAACCGTGAAATAGTTATCAAATGTATCCGGTTTAACTTGTATCACCGTTTACGGATAAAACTGACAACAAGAAAGAACCGATAGATCTTTTTTTTAACATTTGTTTTGGTTCTCGTAACTTCCTGCTTTCTTTTGACAGACATAACCCATCAGCGAATCACAAAGCGGCAAACGCAATGAGGAAATAACACCCCGGGCCAATCGGGTGTTTTGTTTGCCCGTCTCCAAGTCCCGTCCCCCGGCAGCACAGAGGCTCAAAGTCGAGTTTGACAGGTTTGACATGTTTGACTCCCTTAACTCGTGTTCTACATTCTCGAAACTCCCATTTAGTCTCAAACACCATACTACTGGAAGACGCTAAACCCTCCAGACGCACCAGCTCTGCAGTTTTCATTGAAATGCACAACTTGTCCTGCGGAAACCAGCGATGCTACACAACTCCAGTGTGAAGTAGACATATCCTGGTTGTTTGATTGTCTTGTCTCTCCATGGCCGTGCAGGAGAACCCGGCCGCGGGGGCTTACTCCGGGACAATGGGCAGAGTCCGGCGCCTGATCATCACCCTCGGGCTCAATCCCGTAGCTCTGGCTTATGCCATGACCACCCTGGGATCCACCATGATCAACAGCATATTCAGCTTCTACTATGTCAAACTCTTCCTCAACAAGTATAAGATCTCAGAGGGAGCGTTCCAGCAGTCGCAGGTGAGTGGAGCTTTCAAAGAACCTGCCTGCTGGTACTTATGCTATTGATTAAGCTGCTGATGAGGTCATAAGACTGATCAAAATATCTGACAATGATTGGAAATGGATAGTGCGACTCTGCAGAGGCTGAGATGACATATTTATAATTGTTTGCTGTGTCGTCTGAGCCACTGCCTGAAGCAAACTTCATAAGATTCAAGATTTTTATTGTCAAATGCACAACAATAACATTAAGCAGTCGCTTCTAATGAAATGCTTGAGTCACAGGCTCTCTTCTAGCAATGCTCAAGTAATTACAACCCCCCAAAAAATACAATAGAAATAGTATAAAATAGAATATCAAAATTTAAAATAGAAATTAAAATATATGTATCTAAATATATATATTTACAGATGAAGAGAGAAGTAAAACAACAATAGTGCAATCTGTGAAATAGTGCAAATATGCAAATATGCCACGTGCTGGTTTGGCGGCGTTTTTGCAGTTCTGAGGAATTTAAAAGTCTTATGGCCTGGGGGAAGAAACTGTCTCTGAGCCTGATGGTCCGGTACCATCGGCCAGACGGCAGCAGGCAAAAATGTTTATGGCTGGGGTGAAAGGGGTCTTTAATAATCCGGTTGGTCTGTAATAATCCGGTTTCGATGGAACACAGCAAATATCTGGTATCATTGAAAATAGCTGCTGCTGTTGTTTAACTCACATTTTTAAACATCATCTTATTGAACCTCCTCTCCACAGGTGATGTACATGGTTTGGAATGCGATCAATGACCCTCTGTTTGGCTACCTGCAAGACAACTCCCGGGTGGCCTTCTGCTCTCAGCGCCGCCTCTCCATCCTGTACGGAGCTCCCTTCTACTCCCTGTCTTTCCTCATAGCCTGGTTCCCGTGGCGGGCCTACGCCCCTAACGACTGGTTGAGCGGCCTCCATTTGATGGTGGCGCTGTGTGTGTTTGACGCCATGCTGACCTTTGTGCTGCTGGCACATAGTGCGTTGTTTGCAGAGATTTCCAGCCACCATCAGACTCGGCTAAGACTCATAAAGTACAACCAGGTAAGGACTGTTATAAGTCCAACCGCTGAATTCAGCTTTCTTCTGTGGGTCCCCTTGCTAACATGACACAAACTCTCCTTGCATGTTGCCTTCCCTCTCTATAACTCTGCAGGTGGCCTCTCTCATTGGCTCCTCCAGTGTCCTTTTCTGTGGTTTGCTGTCCAATAACATGGAGGACTATACAGCCTTCCAAGCCTTCACGGTGTTCATCGCTGTCATAAGCTGTGGCTTCATGCTCTATACAGGCATCCACATTGAGAGCCGCTTCGAAAACAAATGCTCTAAACCCGTAGACCCTGGGTGTGATGACCAGACGTCCAAGAAGTCAGTGTTTTCTGTGTCACCGCAAACGACATTGATCTGGCAAATCCTGGTCAATCGAGACTTTCAGGTTTTTGTGATCATGAACTTTTTCCAGGTTTTCATGTTGGCTTTCTTCAACAACTTTACCATGATATTTGCTGAGCACCTGATTCCTCCAGATGTGCTTCCACCTCTGGCCAAGAGCATCATGTACGGAGCGGGATTCATCTGTCCACAGGTATTGTGCCAACAAAAAATATCTTAATAAAATAATCATTTATCTAATTTTCCTACAACACTGAGGGATAGAAAAATTCAACTTGTAACTTCAGGTGTCACAAACCAAGGTGATGACAACTGTGTCCCAGCCATCTTCATAATTTTTAAGTGTCCCCTTGGAAACTTCAACTTCTGTTGTGTTGTCTGTATTTGGTTGTGTCGTTAGTATTTGTGCGGGTCAAATAGATGAAGCTGCTTTCTCTATTTGCTTGTGTTGTGTCTATTTATATGTGTTGTCTGTGTGTTCTTGCATACTATTCCTTGTCTTCCTCCCAGTTGTTGGTATTGAGCTGTCAGAGTCTGCTGCATGGCCTGGGCTATTACAAGATCATCCTCTTCACCTTCTACCTGGAGGCTGCAATGGCGGCTATCATGCTAATGCTCGGTCCTCAGCACTACTATTTTCTGGCCTTTTTCCTCACTATTAACATGTAAGCAGTTAATAGACCTTGTGACATTCTTAAAGTTCATTAATCACTGTATATAATCACTGCACTGTCGCCCTCCTCTTCCATGCAGGGTCATGGTTCAGGCTTCCTTCAGTCTTTTCGGTCTGCCTTTGGCTGACATCATCGACACAGACCTGCAGAGGCACAACCGCAGGTAACCAAAAACCAACCGACGTGCACAATGAGGCCCTTTAGCCCTCGCATGCAGATATATAATGTTTGCTGTAGCGATGTCTGAACCTTTGTGTTTTTCAATATTCGATGAATAAGGTAGCATTAAGCATATCCTGCTTTTCCAGCTGGGGCTAAATAAATGGGCAATAAATTAAACAAATATGTATTTTCTGTTGTTATTGATAGTCAAACAAACTCCGATTATTTGATGATTTTTTTATGTCATGATTCCCCCCCCCCCCCCCCCCACAATTCTACAGTTCCCCACTCTCCTCAATGGTGTTTGGGACGAATGCTCTGTTCACCAAGCCGGGTCAGTCTCTAGCCCCGATGATAGTGCTCTACGTCCTCAACCAGTTTGGCTATGAACAGCTGAAGGAAGAAGGAGGGAATCCGAATCCAAGGTACAGACACTCACCTGCGTCTTCTTGCTTTAAAGATACAAATTTGACCTGAAACTATAACTAAAATCTTGTTCTCTCCAGCGCCCTGGCGAGCCTGCACAATGTGATGTTCTACCTGGTGTGTCTGGTGCCAATGTGCGTCGCTTGTGCTCAGGTCCTGGCTTGGAAGCCGTTTTCCATCCGCAACAGTCACACAGTAGAAGCAAAGTACATTGACAGCTAATGTTTCAGAGGTGGCCGATTTCTTTAGCTGGGATTTGGGTGGAATTCTTTATTGTTGAGTGACTGATCAAGAAGAAATTAATTTCCAAATTATTGAATATTTGAGAGAATCCAGGGTGGGTTTGATGCACTTTATCGATATAAACTGTACTCTGCAAATGCACACTTGTAAACTATCTCTGTCGCTCACCGGCACCAACTACATACATATAAAACACCAAAAAAAAAGAAAGGATGAAATAATAATCTATGTAAGGAGAAGCCTTACTTCCTCTGTGACTTCCAAGAGAAAGACAGTTTCCCTCCATTTATGGCATAGAATGGAGTTAGATTATAAATGATCATTATTTGAATCTGAATGATTTGTATGTGGTTACTACTGTATACCATAAGCCCACTGACACTCCTTTCATTAGTAATTAATGTACTGTCTCATCCGCAAAAATAACTGGATAGCTGGACCAAACTATAGACATCCAACATTTAAGTTTACCTCAGGTTCATTTAATTTGAAGAGTGAATAATATGTCTCTCTGCCTCTCTCTGCCTCCTCTCCTTCATTAGAGGAGGCAGAGAGAGGCACATTTCCCATTTTCAGTCTTTGTATGAACTTGTAATAAATATGGTACAAGTTATGCACCTTTTTTAAAATGATAAGCGTCACGATTGCTGTGCTGTAGATGACGAGGAGGACGAATGAAGAATACAGAAGAATGTGCCATGTCATGGTTTTAACATGTCCTGAAAGCAAAATGAAAGTTGTCGGTGATTCATCTTAATCAAGCATACACACATCTGAGTGTAACTTTCAAAGGTCTTCTCTTACGTGTCACTGTGAGAGCCGTACCCAGCCCTACATGCTGTGAGCCGGTTACTGGGGATCCAGACCTCTGTGCAGCACAGTAGTAGATCCCGCTGTCATTAATATTAAGTGGCTTGATGCCTAGAGATGCGCCCTCCAGGCTGTATTTGGGTGAAATCAGCTTGAGAGGAAAGTGGGAGTTTTCTTTGAAAACAAACCACTTATAATTAAAGCTGTTGGCTGAGCTGTGAGGACTGATGGTACATATGTCACGGACATGACATTGAATGTTATTAGCCGTGAGCAGAGCAGAGGCAAACATCATAGCTTTAACTCCAGCCCAGCCCAAATCAACTGGACAATGTGACATGTATTTACATCTGTATTTCAGATGTTCAGTTTACAGTAGACAGTAATGAAGGAGAGGAGGCAGAGAAGGGAAGATTTACCTCAGCTTGTTTGGTTGGACGGTAAAAAACCTCAGTTTTAAAAACTTCACCTCGGCCTTTTTAAGGAATGCATAACTAATGTTATCTGGATGGATCTAGATTCTTTCTGTTGGTATTTGTAATCAAAAGAAATGGATGAGCAGAATGTGTTTTCTACCTGTACATTTGTTATTGTTAGATTTTTTTTTAATGAACCACTTGCTTTTTATGCTTTTTGAACATAGTGTCTTCGGAGCTACATTCAATATACATTCTTCTGTAATATGCCTTTCTGTGTGCCTTTTGAACTTGCTATGTTCACGCTAAATCTTTGGTTTGGTTTCCATTATTTTTGATAAAATGTATTTCTACTATAAGCTGAAAGTGAACATGATTTATTGTTTTACATGTTTGCAAGTCGGTGAGATGTATTTTGTGTCAAAAAGGTGAATGTTTGAATAATTTTGATATAAAGGGATATTTTCAAAAAGTTGCTTAAATCCAGGGAATCTTACTGTACTGTTCCTTCTTTGCCCTGTGAAGTTTGTGCAAACAGCTTTTTAGATTTATATTCATGCACACTTGCTCTTCTGAACAACTTATCCTGACAATCTGAATGTGTCCTACTTCTTATTCCATATCACTTACAGTACCATTCCCTTTTGAATGTCTCCCCCCCACCAGCCAGCGCCTTGTGAAAACAATATCTCCAGAACCCGTTGAGCGAATTTTATTCAGATTTGATACAAAACATTCACTTTGACTCAAAGATCAAAGGTTAATGTCACAGTGATCTTTTTGTTCTCGTGACCATGACATATCAGGAACGGCGGTCAAAGGTGAAGGACACTGTGTCCTCATTAATACATTATCTGAAGAACACATCGAGAGAATCTTTTCAAATTTGGCACAAATCTTATCTTTGATTCAAGGATTTAATGAGTTGGTGTTCAAAGGTCACAGTAACCTCATATGAATTTGTAAAAAAAAATAAATGATGGTGACTGAAACTGCACTGGTTTCCAGAAGGCATACAACTGTAGTGCTGTTTTACCCTTAAAATGGGTTATTATCCTAAATGTATGTAAGACAGATTTTCCTGGTCATCACAGGTAAACACTGACCTAGTTTTGAGAAGAAATGTTTGAATGTGTTACAAAATGCAGAACTATAAATGCCGTCAGAACACATCTAAAACTTAAAAATCGGAGAGGAGAGGAACAGTGTCTTTGTTGAGGTGTGTTTATCTAATTTCATAAAAAACAAAGCTACCCGGCATTGAAACCAACTTGCATCCTCTGCTGATGTGTCAATATCCTCAGTCACATGAGTGTCCTCCTGCTAGGTGTTGCGTGGTTGTGGAAATCTTCTCTGATGATGGTCTGACTCTGTCATTCAAAACACTTGACCAACTCAGTTGATATTTTGATAGATGTCATCAGCTGAGATGTTGATTTCAGGACTTGCTGGCTGAAATGAATTAATATCATATGCAAATAAACACTTAAAAATTGTGTTTTCAAATTGGCAGGAAATATGCTGCAACACAAGTTACACAGAACTTTCCCACGTACGTTACCCAATCCACCTATTGACAAATTCTAACCCCAACATTCTGCAACTAGACTTACCTCAGCTTGTAAACCGTTTTCTCCTGAAGCGTTTTCACTTTTGTCCAAGTCCATTCTGTTGTTCATTTCTTGCAGCACACTGCGGAATCTTGTTTTTTTAGTTGATTCTTTTTGCTTGAAAAGAGAAGTAGACATTTATTTCAGTACATAGATATTCAGAGATTTGTTTTTCTGTTTTTAATTTCAAAGAATAGCGAGTCAAAAGCTGCTCTGTCAGTTGTAGTGTTGTAAGACCGGACTTAACGGAGGCCTTGGCTCCTTTTCCTCTTTTTGCTTCTCTTGGCTTAAACAGTTAACACATCAAACACATATTAAAACAGAACATCATACACTCATCTACAACCTTGTCAATTTTGCCCATCCTTTTGCAGCAGCTCATGTTGCAACCATGCTAGAAAAGAGAGGCAGGGGTTAATTTCACATCAGCACATTTTCAGTCTTTGCATGAACTTGTAATAAATATGGTATAAGTTATGCACCTTTTTTAAAATGATAAGCGTCACGATTGCTGTGCTGTAGATGACGAGGAGGACGAATGAAGAATACAGAAGAATGTGCCATGTCATGGTTTTAACATGTCCTGAAAGCAAAATGAAAGTTGTCGGTGATTCATCTTAATCAAGCATACACACATCTGAGTGTAACTTTCAAAGGTCTTCTCTTACGTGTCACTGTGAGAGCCGTACCCAGCCCTACACGCTGTGAGCCGGTTACTGGGGATCCAGACCTCTGTGCAGCACAGTAGTAGATCCCGCTGTCATTAATATTAAGTGGCTTGATGCCTAGAGATGCGCCCTCCAGGCTGTATTTGGGTGAAATCAGCTTTAGGGGAAAGTGGAAGTTTTCTTTGAAAACAAACCACTTATAATTAAAGCTGTTGGCTGAGCTGTGAGGACTGATGGTACAAGGCAGAACAACCTGTTGTCCTGTTTTCCTCCAGATCTCTCTCTGTCGCTGTTTTAAGCTGATTTCCGTTTTCTCCCAGCTGTCTGGAAAGAGAGACATTTATTAGATGCAAATTCACTTTTTAAATCCCCCAGAATGTCCTAAACTAACCACACCGAACACCAGCTATGATGTCTAATTCGTATTGTTAATGTAGAATAATAAGAATTAGAATGACTCAGTAGAGCTAGTACCTCTGCCGAGGCCCAACACTCCCCTGAAATTCAATCAAGACATACAAAATTTCACACACTCAGATATCAGTCCCTTTTGAATGCCAAATTTTTGTAATCAAGATCCATTCATTATTCTTTGACAAAACTGTGAAAATGTTGAAAAACTTTGAAAATGTTGTAACGTTAAAGAAACTGGAAACAGTAATGAGCCCCCCGATCCAAATCAGTAACACAATTTGATGGGTTCTTCCCAGACCCATAAACCACATGCTTCCATAAAGTTTCAGTTGTTTCAGAGTAATTCTGCTGACAATGAAACAAACAAAACCTCCAAAAAAATTACATAAAGTCCGGACAGAAACTAATTTTACCTGTTAGCAGCAGGTGAGTGAGCATGAGGGAAAAGCAAAGCAGCCAGTCCATGTCTGTAGCTTGAAAACTTGTGGGTGATCTCATGATTCCTTGTGTGATGTTTTGTCTAAAGGGCTGACAACATGGGAAGTGAGTAAGCAGCAATTTCTCAACACTTGGTTCCTACTTTTGCACTGTGCATGTGAGCTTTGGGCTTTTAGAAACATGTCACGTGATTTAATAGTAATATGATTTTATTATGGCTCAATCAAGGGACCAATTCAGGATACATTTTGGAACACGTAGGTTCTACAATCATTTGTATTTGCACCATAAATGAAAGGAGGACAATACACAGCATGTGGTCTAAAATAGTCCGTAAGGAGCCATTCAGAGACAGTTTCTCGTTGTATGCTTTGCAATAAATGGAAAATTTGCAATGTAAAGAGATGGTCAGAAAACCGTGTTTTGAGTAGGGGGAACAATGAGAGCTAGAACGCCAATCACTGGAAAGTAAACCTCCACAAAGGCCCAGCAGTCCCCTTTAAATGCAGTCAAGCTGCACCAAATTGCAAACACTCACAGATTTTTTCCCCCATCAGGATATTATTCCCTTGGGAAAGGTGAAATATGCCTGATCTCCTGGCTCGGCTCCCTGAGCGGCACTCAAATGTAATAGCTTCTTCCTCTGTAATTTTTTTTGCATTAAGTGCATCCACTATTGATACTTTACAAATTTTCCTTATAAATCTCACATAATCGTTTAAAAACAAAAAAGATTCAAAATTCACATAATTTGCAGAATAAAGAATATTATTTTACTTAAAAGTATTTCCGTCACAGCTGGCAGTGTTATACCTGTTGTTTTTATACGTTAGAAGAAATGGTCACCATTGACTTCAAATGTATTTGTGTTTACCCCTGAAACTCCATAAGTGTTTTGTGGACTCAAACACTTCACCACCCCCCTTCCACCGGTATAGGGGTGAGTAGATAACGAGTGCATTTTCAGTTTTCGGAAAATCATCCGTTTGAGATCATGAAATCAAGTTGATTTCCGGTACTGATGGATTCAACAGTCGTCGTCCCCCCCTTTCTGCAGATCCTCGTGGATTCGGGGCTCGTGCTTCCCACCCTCAGTTCCGCTCGATGTGGGCGGGTCTTATCGCGCTGTCAGTCCGATTTTTGTCCAATCTGAATCCCTGTCTGTGTTTTCCCACGCCCCCTTCCACGTCGACCTGCACTCTCGCCATATTTTCAACCCCGTTGAGGACCCACAGCCCCGTCCGCCGCCGAGCCGAGCCGAGCCCAGCCGGTGAAACCTTCCCACGGGACCAACAAGTGCGACCAGGAGGCTGCTTCTGAACTGAGGGGAGACTTGTCTGCGTTAGCCGCGTCTGCTCATCCATTCCGCCGCCATGAACATCTTCAGACTGACCGGGGACCTCTCTCATCTTGCTGCCATCATCATCCTGCTGCTCAAAATATGGAAGAGCAGGTCCTGTGCAGGTGAGCCGGAGCTTCATCCACCATCACACTCGATGCCCCGTTGTTCTCCTAATGTTTCTGGGTAACTTTGCCTTTCTCAGCTTTGTCCCCCCCCATCAACTAGCAAGCTCCAAGGCAGCTAGCCACATGCTAACGGTCCCCACTCATTCATTTGAGCCAGTGGCTAACGACGCAAGCTAACTGCTGATAACTTATAGAAACTGCGGTGTCTGCATGGCTTCTGTTGCATCTACTACAGACGTGCGGTTAAGATGCTGAGTTTGATGACAACAATATCACATTGTAGCTTAGCATTAGCTGGCTCAGTGTGAGTTGAGTATGCTAGCTGAACTCAGGGTTGAGCAGTTGTGTACACAGTTTTTGTGTCTGTAGCTCTGCAGAGGAATATTTATCATTCAAGCTTAATATAAAGTTGAAGTTGCTTGTTTTATTCGCTGCAGTATACGCACGCACGCACGCACACACACACACACACACAACCACACGCATACCACTGCTCTGCTAACTTCAGGTTCGGTGCTCGACTTGTTTGGTCTGGCTTCTGACGTGGCGTTCTCCAACGGAAGTAGATAACCTCCTAAAATAGTTTGTTACTTTCTGTTTGTTTGTTTGTTTTCAACTGTACTCAATTAGTTTGACATTTGTTACGTGTTGAGAGTAAAGCTGCACACTGGGCCAGACTAGATACCAGTGATTTCTAACCACTCCTACCAGTAGGGTTTATGAGAGGTGAAAAGTTAATGAGGGTACAAGGCTGTGGGGGTTAGGTTCAAAGTGAAGAGGTCATTTTAAGGCAAAAGATAAGAGATGGATAGTTCTGTTTGTGTATTTGTGTGGTTAGATATCATGTAGTGATGGTTTTGTTAAGGTAAGAGGTTAAAATGGAAAGGATTCAATTCAGAAATATTTTTACTATATATACATATATACAGAAAATCTCAGACTCCAACAGGCTGTTACAGTCTGTAGAATCCTCGATCAGGAATGAGGGAAGCCAATAACAAAAGAGAGAGATAGGAAGTCAATCACCAAGCGACCTTTAATAATGTCTTTCACGGTCATACGTGAATGTAGCAGTGATGAATAAAAAATGCATTTCCTGTGGGGAAGCAAATCTGCAGCGTTGTGTTGAGTTCAACTCAACTTGACAGGCAACGTCCCAGCGTCCACCTATATCATGGTTGACCCTTCTTGGCTGTCATTGGCATCACATCCTGCGATGATGCATATTTCACTTTCACAGACGTTACCACCCACCTGCATTCATGCATGTGAGCCACAATGACCTTGTTCATACATAGTGTAAATCTGCTGAAAGATACCATTCACACAGAGGTGCACTGACAATAGAGGAGATGAAGCAGGTCAATGCTGACCACAAATGATGTGAGGGCACATATAAGCACTGAGGGAGTCAAACTCCTGAAGGATGACTGATGGCTGTGGCCTGAGGTACATCTCAAACAAGTCACCACATCTAACACATGTAGACAATCATGCACACTCACACAGGTTCACATCCCTGGGCAGGCCCACATGGAGGAAACCCCCAACAATTTTAGCTGGGAGGAGACATTGTTGATCACCTCATCATCTTGCTGCCTTGTATGGATCTGGGATGATATTAAGCTAATTTATAAGATTATAATTGTCAGATTTAGCTATGATTAAATGTCAAGGTAAGGGAGGGTTGCCATTTGTGTTCGTATTTGTCTCAACCCAAAAACAGTAGAAACACTATTTTGTGTTATAAGGTCAGGGAAAAAACACTCAAACCTGTACATACAGGATGTACTGTTGTCTGCTGATGCCCTGTGATGTCTGAAGTACTTGAGATGCTCGTATCTACTTTCTACTATTATTGTCTTTCATTGAAAGTTTTTAGATTTTGGCTCCTGGAAAGTTAAACCTGGTTATAAAAGCCAGTATATATTTTTTGTTAAACTTAACCAGAATAATGGTAGAAAGTAAAACGGATTTATTACGAAGTTATTTATCATCCAAAATGAAGTTTCTAAAAGTTCAGATATATCATGATTCCAGTAGATGTCACTGTTCAATAAGGAAATCATTACTGTTCATGATTACTACTAATGAAGTCATTCTGAAGTTACTCATGACTTTGGTTCACTTTTCACCTAAATAGTAAATGTGCTTGATTTTTTTTTTTCTGTTCAAGGTATCTCTGGAAAGAGCCAGATCCTGTTTGCCATCGTGTTCACCTCACGTTACCTGGATCTGCTCACCTCCTTCATCTCCCTCTACAACACATGCATGAAGGTAAGACCCCAGTCGTGCCTCAGCTCTGAAAACATTATCCCTTGAAACTGGTCTCCTCTTATTCCCAGTACCCTAAATGATGTGTGGAATGATTCTGTGTTGTTTACCAGGTGATCTACATCGGTTGTTCGTGTGCCACCGTCTATCTGATCTACATGAAATTCAGGGCTACCTATGATGGCAACCATGACAGTTTCAGAGTGGAGTTCCTGGTAGTTCCTGTAGGAGGCCTTGCTGTTCTCATCAACCACGACTTCTCTTTCCTCGAGGTTGGATAACCGTTTTGTAAATTAATTGATTATGAGAATTCTTACAAGAATCCCTTTTGTAATCATGACATTTAAACGTGACATTAATCACACTCGTTCTCACCTTGTCATCAGATCCTTTGGACGTTCTCCATCTACCTGGAGTCGGTGGCAATCCTGCCTCAGCTCTTCATGATCAGCAAGACCGGCGAGGCGGAGACAATCACCACCCACTACCTGTTCTGCCTGGGCATGTATCGTGCACTCTACCTCTTCAACTGGATCTGGCGTTTCTATTTTGAGGGCTTCTTTGACATGATTGCCATTGTGTCGGGCGTGGTCCAGACTATCCTCTACTGTGACTTCTTCTACCTTTATGTCACCAAAGGTGGGTTCTTTACTTGTGACATCCATTGAGCAACAGTATAGGTGAACAAAAAAAGAAAGAAACGTACGCACATGAAATATTATATAAAGTATTTTTATTTGGTGTTCAGTCACAGTAAAACGTTGATAAAGTGGGGTCATACAATTTCCACATGCCTGTATAAACTGCATTCCTTCTTAGAATTAGTTCAGAGTAAGAAATGAGGGACAAAATCCACATCCCTTGAAAACAGACAGATTACACAGTTCCGCTGGAGCTAATAGGAGGCTTCAGCGTTTGGTGAATGAAGTCCGTCTCTTCCAAAGTTACGGTTTTTAGTACAAAATTCACTCTTTGTGCCACTGTCCCTTCACAGTAGTTTATCTAGGAAAAACATTCCCAGGAAACGCACAAAGGGAATTTTGTGGGGGAAGAAAATGTAAATTTGCATGTGCGCAGTCATTTTAGCCTCAGATTTGTCTCACAAAACCACGACAGGATTTTGTCTGTGGTGCTTCGGTTCCGATGAAGACTGTCTTACATTTTTTTCTCATCCCCCCAGTGTTGAAAGGCAAGAAGCTGAGTCTGCCTGCATAAAACACGGAGAAGGAGACAGCGACTCCCAGCAGACTCAGGGGGTTGGGTGATGACATCGTGGAATCTCATGACCTATAGCAAAGGATGCCTGAGACAGAGAGCAACTAACGGGGAAAAACACTAGTCTTCTTGATGATTGCTGATTGAACTGGTAAATGACAACAAACACCAGAGCTGAACAAAGACCATCCCGAATCAACACCTGGATTTCTGTGTTCAGCATCTTGCCTTAAACTTCTTTTCATTGCTATTCAAATAGAAGAAAGGCTTCTTTTTGTTTTTAAATGCGAGGTGTATACGCTTTTTTTCTGTATTTCTTATTTTTATAATGTCACAAATGGAGTCATGTCTGAGAAGTACCTTGTTTGTCTTGGTAATAAAATGCACAAATGTACAGTCGTATTAAAGAGAGAGATAAATAGTAATGTATCTGAGTGCCTGATGAGGATTAAATCCATTTTCTCACGGTATTCTTTTTTCTACATTAGGATCGTTTATTTTTTATCTCCATTATGCTTTGCATATCCTGTAACACACTCTCTTGTCAACATTTTGGAGGCCAACACATCACACACAAATATATTTGCCATTTAATATTTCTCAAAATATTAAAAAAAGATTGTTACTCTTTTAAAAATCTGAACTTTTTGTATTTACAGCTCAATCAGTTGAAGATGTAACCAGTAAAATACTTTACTTAAGAGCCAGCAGTCTTTTAGTCATCAGTGTCAGTAATTTCAAACGTGGGTGTCTCCTTTTGGTATGAAACTCCTCTAGCTTCTTGTTCTTTTCTTCAGCTTGCTGTTTTAAAGAAGCCACCATTCAATGTAGTTGTTCTGCAGCTTCAATATAGATTTCATACAAACTTAAGAGCATTGCTTTTTGGATGTAGAGTTAGCACAAACTTTGTTTCTGTCTTTATTGCACTCCAGTAACCAACGCACGAACACCAGCGACGGGTCAGTGATGAATGACTGAAGGTCGAGTGCAAGTTTCATTCAGGGCTGAGAAGGATCCTCCAGCTCTTCGACTGGTTGGGACTTCTCATTTATGAACTGAGTGTCTGAAGTGTGACAGTTCAACAGATCTGACCTTATCTTATCAGTAATTTGAATAACGGTTGTCATGCTGTTCAATGAATGCATTTATTGTGAATTTAAAGGCCAAATCTTTTCAAAATTGCCATTCCTCAAGCATTATTTCAACTTTTTATGTCACTTTTTTTTGCATAATATCACCTCAATTAAAGATTTTTGAGAATCGCCCTCCAGTGTCACTGTGATTTTTGAAGAGCTGATGATAGTGCAGCTTTATCCTATAAAAATATTGTACACATTGAGTTTGAGCTCTTAACATTTTCTCCTTGCCAAGGTGTTTGGACAGAAAACCAGGGAACAGTTTCATTTGTATGAACTTTTATTCAAAGCTTCTTTACAGATGACAGATGACACTTGACAGAATGTAACATGTTTTTATCACATTTGTTGAGGCAAATAGATTTTGGTGTGGATCTGGATCATGGGGTTGGATCCATGAGTGTTTTTAAAACTCCCTTCAACAATAGGTCATTTTTGTGAATCTCTAAAGCAATACTTAAAAACAAATCTGGCATATGCAGTTGCACTGATAACTATGAGTGTGTAATTTGGTGTTGCTTGGTTGAATTACAGGAAACTGGCCTTAGGGGAGGTATCCACTGAAAACCATTAGAGTTTTGTTATGCATTTAAATTGGCTTTTATTCCTGATACTGGTTAAGAGCTGCCGTCTTGAAATAGTCGTAGTAGTGTATGTCTAGATCAGAATAACTCTGTATTCTGCTATTGAGGCACTTTGAAATATAGTCTCTCATGTTGACGTTATATAACCATTAAAATAAATATATAAATATAAGATCATAAGACTTTCTGTTTTAAGATAATATAATGATTAAATAAATCGTCACATTAACCATCAAGTGGACTTTGTGCTTAGAAAATCCATTTACAACAGCAGATCCCAGAATCAAGTCGTCACACATTCAAGCATCTCTGTCCTAAACCCTGGAGCTTCAGTGGTGCAGACTCAAGGCTCCTGTACATTCCAAGGAAGAAAGTAAAGAGAAGAGGACGAGAGCGACTGTGTTTCCTTCAGTCTTGAGTTTTGGAATCCGTCTCCTTCTCCTGGACGTTAAATGGCTGATAGGAATAATGGAGAAGAGGACAAAATAAAGCAGTGTTTGACATTTAACAGCGGCTTGTGATGCTGTGCCACAGCAAGTTCTATTAAAAGTCAAACCTGTAATGTGAATCGATCTACAGTATATTACCTTGATCAGTTGTGGGGAATACTTCAGGACGTTGGAGATGGATACCTGAAAAGCCATTAGGATGAGTGAAACTGTGACAGAGAAGAAGGCGAGACCGCAGAGGATGCACAGCAGAGTCAACCCGGCCACAAACAACAGGGACACTGAAAGAAAACAGAGAAGAAGAACACGTTTTTGAATATTGTAAAAAAACACTTTGTGAAACCGATCTTGACTCGAGTGCACCTACCCTCAAAGAAAACAAAACCTACTGCTGAAATACCCGCGGTGACAAGAGCAAAGCCGAGGAAAAGTCCAACAGGCAGAGCAGCCATGGCCCCGAACACCATCACTGTGAGGGTCAGGAAAGGATGGCTGCCCATATACTGCACAAATTTGGTCTTCATCACCTGAGCCATCTGGGGAAGACACCATTCAGTCATTTAGCGGGGAGGGAAATAAAGACTGTGAATAAAGATGCTGCAGGTGATCTCATTTGGGGTTACCTCTGAGTTTTGAAAGCTTTGACAGCGGCTCAGCAGGGCGGTCCATCGCCCCTGCTGCTGCTGAGAGTCAGATCCACTGCTGCTGGGCTGCATCTCTACACTGTGACCTGAGGGAAACACGGGTCAATCTGACAGCCACAATCCACCCAGTTAACCCCACAACACTGATGTACAGTCTGGACAGCTGAACGCCCTCATCTGAGTGTTTTGAAAAGTTCAGCTGGAAAGTACAAACCTGAACAAAGTAGAAAACCTGGTTTGAGTCTCAGTGTAAAACCTCCTTCAGCTGTGTGAACTTGTGTCCTGTAAGTCTCACACTCCTACAGCAACAGCAACAACACACGTCTTTCTTTTTATTCTTCATACTCCTCCACTTCCTCCTCCTCCTATTTCTCCTCCTCCTCTTTCTCCTCCTTCTTCTTGCTCTTCTGATTTCCTGGAAGAGAGACTCCAAAAGGCTCACTGATATCATTGCTGCCATCTACTGTTTACTCAACGTGCTGCAATGAAATGTTGAAAATGGGTAGGCCATAGCAATACCGCATTCCATCCAAAGGTGCCAAAGGTGGCCTGAATCTGTTTTGTGCTATTTGAGCCATATTTACCATTTACCACATGGGACAGGTTAGGGTTCACACCTTTCCTAGAGTCCTGCATGTTGGCCAACAACGGCCCACATTTGCTTTTTCACAAGTAGCAACTTTAGGCTCACATCTATGTATCTGTATCTATTTAGGGCCCGAGCACCGAATGGTGGGAGGCCCTATTGTATTTTTAGGGGCCTAAACATGCTCAATTCCAACCAAAGATGGCAGGAAATTAAAAACCCCAAAAAGTTATTGTATTCTGGAGTAATTCGAAATGGGTGTGGCAAAATGGCTCAACTGCGCCACCTACGGAAAAGACCCTCAGTTAGCTTTCACCGATCCTCACGAAATGAGTACAGTTGTGTATCTTAACTAGATAAAAAAGGATTGTGAAACAGGCAACAGGAAGATGACCATTTTGGATTTAGTGGTCAATTTGGCTATTTCCCACATTTTAATTGACGAACTTGTCCCAAGGATTTCATCAGATCAACTTCAAGTTGAGGTGAGTGTCATCACAACAAGATAGAGATATAAACTACCTCAAATTTCGCGTTTTCGTCACACGTTGTGACCGTTGCGTGGCGTCAAAGTTTTAATTTATTTTTATTTTATCTAAATTTTTTACATTTGTTAAATACATTTTTTTAATTTGCAGAGTCACAAAGCCTCCGGCAGGTGTGTGCAACTCTGTGTAACAAGTACAGACTGCCTTTGTGATTCATTGATTATGCAGAGCTTGACTTTGCAAACAGGGACACCGCAGCAGCAGTTCTGCAGAAACCCAGTAGAGGGGGTTCCCAGCTCACGTCCCAACTCTCGGGAATGAAATGGCTCCTTAAAAGTCATGACAGTGCTTTCTCCCTCTCCGCCCTCTGCTGCTATGAAATATCATCATCATCATTTCCCTGGCAAGACCGAGAGGAGTCAGAATATTTAATGGTTGAACTTTACCTCCACCGCTTACTTCTTCAATCAAGGATGAGAATTGCTGGCCGTACCACCACGAACCACAAACTGAGTCTATCCCCTAGAGTTTTGAGGATAGCATTAGATAGATGTGAGCGCATAGCGTGAGGTCTTGCAGTGAAGGGAATGGCAAGGTGATGTGTTTAGAGCCACAACACAGAGAGACACCCTCAGGACCAGTGATGACAACTTTTTTGGAGCCTTTATTGCTGCAGGACTTTCTAATTAATCACTCTCCTTTGTATTGAGCACAGGGAAAGAACTGGGTGAGAGAGAGAGAGAGAGAGCGGAGCGGCTGCATCCACCTCTCCAGACTGCTGAGCACAATGAACTCAGTGAACCAGGGAGTGTGAGCATGTGTGTGCAGCTTGCAGAGGAATCCCCATTAATTAGGCTTATCTAAGGAAGAAACCACAAGATGTCATGGAACAAAAAGGATGAGTAGTTTTTTGCGTAGTCCTGATAACAAACAAACAAACAAACAAATGCATTCAAAAACACAAAAAGAAACTCAGAAACAAAAATGTGTACATTTTCTGCTTTATTTTTAATGTCTAAAGGCATATTTTTTTGTTCCAACAGTTGATATATTGTTTACACTATACAGAGTATGGTAATGGGACAAGGCGTTAGACTTTGTAATGACACTGCCAATTAAACTTGACTGAGTCAAACTTTGTTTATGTGTGATTCTCTGTTTCTGAGATCTTTCTCTTGCTGAGTCTCAGCACAGTAATATACATGTACATCCTTTTCGTGACCAGTAAAGTAAAGTAAGAGAGAAGAATTTTCCATTTCTTCATTAACACCACTGATACGCTCTTGAGCAAGGCATTCAACCCCCTGCTGTTCAAGTGGAGCTGCTCACAGATGGACGTCTGTCTGTGTATGACTTCATTTATTTGGAAGTAAGTTGTGGCACAACCTATTTCATAAACGTATTGTATTAAGTCAATATTAGGATAAAATATCACCAGTTGTTTAACACCAAATGCAGTATTTTAATAAAACTGAAAGATCTGAAAATGTAAGAAGTTGTGCGGCTTTAACTGCGCTCCTGACAACAAAAAACAATTTGTACATTGATTTATGATTTCAAAAACTTGATTTAAAGTTGGCTTGAACTAGCACAATATCATGTAAGCAAAACCACAATAAACATATATATATATATATGTATATATAATATATACACGTTTTAACCTTTATATGTGTTTTGATTTTCAGTAAAGTGGAACTTTTCTTGTTTTTTGCGAACATCCTGATAAGTATGTTAAACACATCTTGTGATTTGCAGCCAAACATTTCTCAAATAAAACACGGCCTGTACAATAGTTTCGAAATTGTTTTCCTGCTCAACATAATAAGTGAGCTGAAGGCAGCCGAGTTGTTTCATGGCTCCTGGGACTAATGACTCCTGTGACAAGCAGCCCACTCGCTTCTTCTTGAGGGCAGATTGGAACTGGAAACCTGTGGAATGGAGATATGTTTGAGTGCCGGAGAGCAAATTGATTTCAGAATACATCTACTGACGTGCCGAGCCGCTCAACAGATTGCAGCCGAAATGTGATTGATGAGCTGTCCGCACATTCCAATTTGCATCCACTGATTGTGAAAACTAATCACTGAGAGAGAGGTGGCCGGGGGGGGGGGGGGGGGGGTTCAGTGTTGACCGATGCATGTCCACCTCTTGAGTGGCTTGTAAAATGATATAATGAGTTACATGTTGGACATACATTCCAAAGCCTGCAGTGTTTCATGAGAAAACAAGAGGGAGCTCGTCACCCTCGATACCCACAGCCCTCCATCACACTGTCCACCTCCCTGTCCCTCAGTCCAGGCTTCTCCTCTCTTTGTAGTTTCACAGGCTGGTTCGGCCAACAGCTGGCCACAGGGAGAACAACATGTCTGTGGAGTCTGCCCTGTGTCACAAAGAAGGTCCTCATTGTCAGTGCTTGTCATTTTGCCAGATGAAGGGAGCCATTTTCAGGTCCACTCCTCCGACTGGGGAGAGAAATAGGCTCAAAGAGCGCTCCCTGGTAAAGGGCACTGAGGAGTATGGAGACAGAGCCCTCTCAAAGCTGGCCATCAGCTGCAGCTGCATCACTGCACACACACACACACACACACACAAACAAAGACATGCACGTCTCTCTCAAGTTGTGAGGGCACTTATTGACATAATGCATTGCCTAGCCCCTTACCCTAACCTTAACCATCACAACTAAATGCCTGACCCTAACCTACACCTAATTCTAACCCTTAACTTAAAACCAAGTCTTAACCCCTCAAACTGCCCATTGACTTTGTGACAATGATGGTATTGAACCCCATTGAAAAATTGGCCTTCATATCTATAGATTGACATGTGCATGACCCTGTCCTTGAAATCCCACTTATTTAGAGATTAGCTTTTGACAAACTGAAATGTTTAAACTATATTTTACATAGTGTACCTTGGGATGATTTGCAGTACAGCCAATGACCCGAAAAAGGAGAATAGTCTGGAACATTCTCTTGTAAATTGGTGAATTGTTGTTTTGAACAGGGTTAATCAGCAAGCTTTAGATGTGCTGATGGACATAACCATGTGTTTGTATCATACACCTTGTGCGAAGTTGGCTTCATAATATATAAATACTATGAAGGTGCATTCAACCTCCTCATCCAACTCCTAAAAAGTGAAAATGTGCAGAATTGTTCCTTTAATCAGTCTAACGTAACGCACCCCCCATGCCCCAGTCCCATGCTGCCTGTTTGTATCTCTCAGCATATTGTGGCAGCGTTTGGTTTATCATCCACTTCATTACGGACTGGGATTGAGTTTGCAATATTTAATCAGCACGTTTCCCACATTCAGTTATAATGAATCAACACCGCCCCGGCATTCAACTTTTCATCCATTAGAAGCAAAATCCATGAGGTGTCACTGAATAACAAAGCTGGGAGGAAATATATGAAAGTTGGGTCATCGGGTTTACACATTGAAAAAAACAACTTGCAAGAAAAATGGTTCCGATCATCGAAATGCTGTTGCATTATGTTGTTTCTACTCCTCATCAGATATGCAGTCTCCCTCTCAGCTCTGGTGCTGTAATGGATTGCTGTTGCTGCGGCCATT
Source organism: Platichthys flesus (assembly GCF_949316205.1). Classification (NCBI taxonomy): domain Eukaryota; kingdom Metazoa; phylum Chordata; class Actinopteri; order Pleuronectiformes; family Pleuronectidae; genus Platichthys; species Platichthys flesus. Next base: position 8,005,664 of record NC_084960.1, read on the forward strand.
TGTCCCTTGCATTGTGATACAAGTCTTTGAATTATGATTGAAGAAGGAGCGGGTGAAAAGCTGCTGCAGGATGATTGACAGCTCTTGATAAAAGGAGAGAATGAAAAGAAAGGGAAGGGTCTAGAAAGGTCATCATTAAAGAAAGGCGATTTTAAAGTAACACCGCCCCATCCATTATTTGCTGCACGTTTTGTGTGAGTCTGACCTGGAGGAGACCTTTGAACTCGAGGAAGAACAAGGGGAAGAGAGAGTCACTAAAAAGAGAGGATGAATAGGGGTGGAAGTATGGAGCCGCAGGAGGACTTCCTCTGTCTCATTAGATCTGTGACCATCCATTTGTATTTCCCATCACTTCACAATGTCTCCCTCGGGAAAGAAAGGAGAATCTTTGCTGCCCATGTGTCACGGCTTTAGTGTCAGCTGCTGGATTTGCTCATTAGGACAGCTTTGGTCATTAGGGGATAGTTTTGAACCGAGGGGAGGAATTCATGCCCCAGTAACGATTTAGTTTCAGGGGAAATCCTTTGTTTGGGGGGGGGGGGGGGGGCATATTTACCTCAACCAAGGAGTCAAGGGTTTCACTCGTGTCTGTTTCTTTGTTGGTTGGTTTGTGTGGTTTTCAGGCAAAGATAGGAAAAAAAACAACAAGACGGGTAAACTTGACAACTTGGTGGAGGGATCCAGAAATTATTTTTACCTCCTTTTAAAAATTGCGAGATAAGGTATTTCTTTTAGATTTCATTTATTTCCCAGATAATGATCGCATGGATCTTGAAAAAAAAAAAAGGGTCATATATAGATAAACACACAATATTTAAAGGACTACTATTAAGAGTTTGGGTAAATTGGTGCAGCTTGATTGGATTTTTAGGGGAATGTTGGGCTTTGCCAATCTAGTCTACGTGGTTTTAGTGGTTACAGGAGAGCACCACATGGTATAATACCCTGTGATCTGTATGCAAGGCTTTGTGGTTTTCCAGTGTTTATGGAAGTCTTTATGATGCAAACACTTTTGTCAGGTGCTTGTGCATAATATCTGCACAACTACACTTCCGGCGTGAACTTCACAGGTGACCTTTTGTGTCTGCGGTTGTTTGGACTTGCAGTGTGTGTGATGCTCTAACCACCCCAATTAAGCGCCACTTCAACATCAAGGTGGTGTGGTTGGCTAGATGAAAGCTGCGCGGAGTGTACTACATTAAACAGGCGGAAATTCACAGGGAGGGGGGGGGGGGGGGGGAGGCAGCTGGGGAGAAGGTGTGATGAAAGGGGGATTAGCATGGCTTCATCGTCACAGAAAAGCCATGAGTGCTACATGAAGCTGTGAGGAGCTCAGGCAGGTATGTTGGTTTAAGTAGAGAGCAAACAAAGACCAGCGGCTTTCACTGGTCTTATAGCTGTATTTTGTAACTCCCCAAATCTCAAGTGCTAAGTTATGCTAAGTTGAAATTTTAAATAAATTCAAGGTTTGGTGGTATTTTTAATACATTTTCAGCTGAGCACTGTGAAGCTTTTGATTTTGTCTGTGTAAACCGGAAACTGTCTGTAAAAGTCAAGGTGAATTTTTTTGCTGTCTTTACAATCAAAGAAACTTGTAGCTGGAGGCAGGTCTGGTTCTAAATGAAACCCTACACCCAACCAATCCCTGAGTGGGCAAATCCAATAAAGATTAGTTTATCAGTCTCTAAACATGCCAGATTTTTGGAAAGGCATGAATTATTTTCTCTCTCTCTCTCTCTCTCACACACACACAGACACACCCACACCCACACACCCACACACAAACACGCACACACAAACACACACTGTATCCCTCCTCTTCCTCTGAGCTTGTGATTATCACCTGGATTGTTACAGTTGAGCTGCTGCTGTGGAACAACAAAGCCCTGTTTGTCACTGTGTTGACCAGTGTATCACTTACACACACACACATCAACTAAAATGTTGAAAAACGCTAGCAAACATCTCACAATTTCAAAGCCAGTGAAAAAAAAGAATTACCCCTTAATGGGTTCTTTCCTGACCCATATCCCTTTGAACCGGATTTCACTTTATTCGCTTTTGTAATTTTCCATAATCCTGATAACAAACAAACAAACCAGGAGTGGGTACTGATACTTAGAGATGTCCAGTTGTGATCAAATCACCCAAAAGACATGATAACACCAGGTATGAAGAAGGATTAGCAAGCCAATCAGAAGAGCACAAGTGAAACATGCAAATGTGTATAAATAATTAATTAAGACAATTCTCATGGCCTTCAAACTTTAACTTTATTTCACACTGTTGATAATATATCCAGACTTTGTTTGTTGTGTATCACTGTATTCCAGCTATTTATTGGAGCTGTATTATATTTACAATAACATGAGCAACATCTAAATCTAGTCTGTGGGTTTGATCCGTGTTTGCCTGTGCAGAACGAGTGACTGTTTCATTTTGGAACAGTACGGCTTGGTTGCCCAAGTCATCTTGTCCCTGAATGCAACCTCCACAGATAGATAAACGCTTTTCATCACCACAGAGAATAAATTGGTCCTTCTGCAGGCATAATTTTCCACCAGCTGCAGTTCGATTCAGAAAGAGGCTCAGGTGTGACAATCCTGTGACTGTTGCCTTGCACATATAAATTGTCACTGATGTGTTTTGCCCTGTCAATGTTCCCTGAAAAGCAGTTGTTGCTTTCATTTCAGCAGCTCATCAGCTGAGTCAAAGTGGGCTGCAGTTAAAAAAAACAACACACAGCAGCAATTTGATGCTATCTGACACACCAGCACAATGCATTAGTTTGTGGTGAAGGAAATATCAGGAACACTGATGTGCTGGAAATCTTGTTACACACGAGTAATCTCCCCCGTGGCGTACCAGAGCTCCAGCGGACATCCTCCAGAGGGGCTTTACGTGTGAACGCAAATGTCAGAGGAGCCGAAGCGACCAGGAAATCCTCTGTAAAATTCACAATGTGTTGATGAGGTTTCTAACAACTGATGGACCCAAAAAATAAAAAAAAAAAGAAGAAAACAAATATCTTGGGATTAAGTCTCTGGCGAATGTTGAAAAAAGTCGACAGTGATTTTAGTGATCAGGGCTGAAGCAGGTGTCGATGGGCTGTAAACCGAAAACCAGAGATATCTGCAGCAGATTTCCTAGGTCACGTCCTGCCTCTGCCTGCTGCACCAGGCCCCACCTGAACGCTCTGGAGATTTCTTTGTTGTTGTAAACCTCCTGCTGTGTTGTGCATGTGTGAGAGGCAACAGAAAACCCACTTCTGTGGCGGTCATGTCGGAAAACAGCTACAGCCTTCAGCACACAGAGGGGAACATTAATATTCACACGGAGTATGTGCAGGAAAACCAGTGCCTCTGGCTGTTTTTAGTAAGAAGGCGTGTTTGCAAAATCTCAAATGATGGGCTAGAGTTTGACTGCTCATTGCTAAAACACATTTTAGTAAATAAATATGTATTTGAGGTCCATTTTTGCTGAAATGATTTCATTCCTAACCCATGCCTATCTAGATAACATCTAATTAAGAGTGATTGGGGAAAAAGTTTGGAAATTGACTTTGAAATCAAACATTCTAAAACAAGAATGGCCTTCAGTGGAGCCCAAGGCCCAACAGTCCCCTGGAGAAACCACATTTGAATTCACAAGATCACAGAGAAGAGGGCTGCGTTGTTTTTTAAAATTTCAATAAGACATACCTCAGCAATATGATGCAACCTGACGCACAAGAGCAACAGCTCTGCAGTGTATGCAATTGCTGTGAAGAAAAACTATCAGGAGCCCTGATGTGCTGGGGCTCCTGAAACACACCACAAAGTTTTCAGTGCACAAAGGAGAACATCAAAATTCTCCTAGTTTTACCCTATGTTACATAGGCCAATTAGTTCTAAATTAATATCTAAAAACACATTATTTTATTGCTGTTAAGGTAAATTAATCAATAGCTTCATGATGCGATCACATGAGCACAGAGGAGCAGTTTGGTTGGAGTAGAAATCTGCAGGCTCTCTCCACATGATTTATCGTCTCTGCTTTGGAAATCGACAGACATGTATAATAAATAGTCTTCACGTAGATTTATAGATTTTTTCAGTGATTCCCTGAGGATGTAATGTTTTTTTTAAATACAAGACTTAACTATTTTATTTCTTTGACAGCAAAATATATACATAGGCTCACATGCACGCTCTCGCACACACAGACAGCAGAGGCCCAATCACAGCAGCAGTGCACAGGCTCATCCATCTTTATTACTGCAGCAACACACTCGTACGACTCGGCGGTATACACACACACACACACACACACAAAGTCATATACACTCCCTTTGTTTTTTCTCCAGTCTATCTGTCTCCCTTCATTCTCTCTCCTTGCAACTCTCCTCATCTGCTGCATAAGTTTCACATGACAGCGATTCAGGGCTGACAGGACATTTATCAGAGGGACCCACTTTATGTCCCTGCAGCGTATGGATGACCTCAGTTTAGACAATGTGGTGATGTGGATTTATTCAAAGCGGCCACGTGCTGTTTGTCTCATTTAAACAGACACACTGTTCCTCCTCTTGTGCTGTTGGTGATTTACAGTTTCTGCAGAGAACTGCGTGTTAACACTGAGTTTATTTCCCTTTTTACTTAGAGAGGTGTTAATTGGCTTCAGGAGCTGGGAGTATTGGTAATTGTTAGACTGTGAGGATAGAGAGATAGTGTCTAACTGGACGTATCCAGGAGGGGTTTGAAAGTTGTGAAAGATGTTCAACTTCAATCCGAGGTGATTATAAGAGAATGAAGTTGCATCTTGTCCTGTGAGTGTGTGTGTGTGTGAGGGCGTTTGTGTGAGTGTTTGTTCTCATGTACACTACGCTCCATCCTAACGTTGACAGGGACAACGTGTCAGCTGAGTCACCGCTGCTGTCAAGACTTAAATTGCATACACACACACAAACACACACGCACACGCTCACGACTGTATCCCTCCTCTTCCTCTGAGCTTGTGATTATCACCTGGATGTTACAGTTGGGTTGTTGCTGTGGCACAATGGACACGGTATCCTCCTGAAATAAAACAAACTGTTATCACACTTATACACTTAGACACACACACTCACACACACACACATCAAATAAATGTTTTCTTGCATTTCTCATTCTGTTTGATTTCCAAGGCAGAAAAAAGACCAAGATCATCAGCAGCTCTATGTCTCAATCCTTAGAGATACTTCATTTATTTGATCAAAAATATCAATATATTGACCAGTACTTTTCTGCGTACTTTCTCACAGCACAGTAATACATTCTCTTTATACAGTCAATACATTCATTGGGAGGAAAAAACGGAACTCTGCAAGCCTACAATCACTCCGGCACAATAATAAAAACACAGTTTGGAAACACTGCCATGGAGAGAAGTAAAAGTCTACTGAAAAAAGGTCATTGTGTAGAAAATCACAATCAGAAAAAATACCAACAGAAATGCCAGAAGCGTCAGTTGTACATTCATGGATATATCATTATAATACTGTGCTGTATGTAGTTATATTCATTCATGAGTATAAATACACATTTGATTTCATACATTACAGGTCCTATTGCACAAACACATTTGAAAGATTCTCTCTTGTCTAACCCAGGCTTAGTGCACACACACACACACACACACACACACACACACACACACACACACACACACACACACACACACACACACACACACACACACACACACACACACACACACACACACTTGTCTTGCTATAGTTTTGAGGACACTCATTGATATAGTACAGTCCCTAGCCCCTAACATTAACCTTCTCAACTAGAACCTAATTCTAACCATCAAACAGCCCTTTAAAATTGTGAGGATCGGTCAAAACAACAACAGTGGTTTTAAACCAAAATTTGTCAAGACAACCATCTACACACACACCCATACACAAACAGACACACAGAGAGAGATACAGAGGAAACTGAGCAGATCAGAACGTGTGAGAGAGAAAATACAATTTTCTCCTCTGATTGATTTATGTGGTTATCTTTTTAATATCTGAAGAAAATATGGACGCTGGGCGTTTTTTCCCCCTCGTAATGTGGAAGATTTCTTGGCAACAACCCACCTCACACACACACACACACACAGACCTCACACACACACACACACCACCTTACTGCTTCTGAGCTCCTCACGTGGGAGACGAAGGAACACCTGCATGTGACACCCCCCCCCCCCCCCCCCCCCCGCCTCTCTCAACCCTCTACTTTGGTTTCCCAGCATGCCTGCCTGAATCCCCGGAGGCCGCGGGAATGAGGCACTGGCTCTCGCACAAATGTCACATTAACATGGGCTAAACACTGGATGGGGTTAACAAGTAAAAATGAATGTCATGGCAACACTGATCTGGAATAAGCTCAAAACCGTCCCAATGATCTTTCTTAATGATCTTTCTTAATCCCAGACTTGATCATTAGACACTAGTGATTTGCATGAAAGCACATATTTTAGCCCACATATACTAAATGGAATGACATTGATGGACGGCAGCTCAAGGATCTTGCTTGGTGATTACTGGTTATCGACCCTTTGGCTGTTCATCTCCATTGAATGATACTCGATATCCAACCCCCCCTCCCCACCTCCTACCCCCCTCACCACCACCCCAACAGCATAGATCTATTTTCTGATATGGAATGATGGAGGAAAGCAATATGCTCAGTATGCACATGCAGCACAAAAGACCGAGGGAACCCGGTTCATGCAAAGTAAAGAGTACGCTTGTGAAATTAACTTTGAACAAGTTCATTTGACATCAATTGGGAGGAATGAGGGATGAGTGGGCGGTTCGCTGCGTGAAGGAGCTGCCTCGTTCGTTTAGCCACTCTGAAGCTAATGAATTTGTGTGGAACGAAGAAGGGGGAAGTGAGAGCAGAGTTATGGCTTAAGTGCACAACTGATCTGGCAACAGGGGGAGTCGGGGAGGTAGAGGATTATGTTAAGTCATATTTGATTCAAAAAAGTAATTGAAAAGACGATTGCTTGAACCAGCAGAATTAGTGCGAAGGCAGCACTTGTTATAACTTAATTTTAAATTCAGCTCTGACTGAAAACTGGAGGATAATTAATAATTTACATTGCCCAACTGGGTCCAGTATTTGCTAAAAATTCCTATTTGAACTGAATCAAACACTAGATAATTGCAGAGATCTATTGCAACATGTTACAGACCATTAAACAAGGTTTCAGGTCAGGGTATAGTCCATAAATTAAAATCCTGATAATCCTAATAATAGGTAAAATGAGGAATTCTTAATAGATCCCATACGACTGTGAGCTGTTGCCATGTTCAAATCATATGGGATGGAGAGCAGCACAGGAGACGCTTTTGTGTTTTTCATTCATAATCATATCAGCTACTTTCAGACATGCCCTGAACTCTTGGTAATCTCATGATGTTCTCCAGAGGGTCTGCATGTGAGAACGCAAATGTCAGAGTCAGAGGCTCTGGACTTTCAACGAAGCTAGAAACTTTGTGACAGATACAAAACTGAAGGATACAAATATCTCACAACAGAACGTAGTCTCCGTAGCAGAATGTATACCTCACATCCTGCCTCCTCATGCTGCTATGGATGCTATGATACCTGATGTGTGAAACCCTTGCCTCACAGCTTTTTGCTTTTAGTTTGGTGGTATGACATAAGAAAGACCAAACGACACACAGGCAGTCACTCCTGAAGTATCTCAGAAGTTTGAGTGTCAAGAAGAACTTTGTAGGGTACGACTTTATCAGCTATGACAGACCTGGCTACCATAAATCAGCTTTAAAGACTTATCCATTAAAAAAAAAAAGCCTGAAGTGTCTGATCCCTGGAGGCAGGTATTAGCAGAAATCTACCCTTTGGCTCGGCTCCATTCTTGCGAGATAGATGAACACTTCTAATGCCCCAAAGTGTCCACAGAATGGATGTGCGCTGATCTTTGTGTGCTGTCTATGGCAAGAGGTGTGTGTGTGTGTGTGTGTGTGTGTTACCATTTATGGTTTGGTACCGCATTGGACCTAGATAACAGTGAGACACAGTTGATGTATGTGACTCTGTTTTGGTGTTAAATGTTACTGGGCTGGCATCAGCCAGCAGCAGAACAAGAATTGATGAATTTGTGACTCTGTGGCCCTAAAAAGGATTCACTGTTGCATCATGGGACAGAAAACCTTGCACAGGGGTGAAACCAGGCAAAAGGACGGAGAACAGACTCTTCTTTCCTCTCTATCTCTCTCATCTTGCTCAGTCTCCCGGAAAGCTAAAGGGTTGAAGACATGTTCATTTACATTCATTATATTCATCCAGATAATGGCTAACAGTAAGTCATCAAGGACCATTACTAGTTAACAGAGGACTATCTACTGAAAGCAGAAATTTCCTCTTCCTAATATTGGAAAGGTGATAACTGGATTAATGAACCCTTGGAGCCAAAGTGACGTCAAGACACATGTTTTTTTTTTGTCTTTTGTGAAACTACATTAACAGTCAAGTTTTCCATTAATAGATATTTTACAAAGAATAAGCAAAGCACCTACTCATCCTACAACAACCTGTGAGTCTGGAGGTGGGGTACCATCCATGGTGAGCACTGGGCAATGGTGAGCACCCAGTTGATGTTCTCCACCGCTTGAAGAGATTCAGCACACGCATGAGGAGAGTCAGAGTCAGAGTCAGGGAGGGCTGGTTTCATAAAAGCCCAGTTCAAAATGCCTTTGAGACGCTGCGTATCACACTGGATATGCCAGCGCTGTTTTTTTATACATTTGATGGGGAGAAGGATCTTAACGACGCGCAACTGGACAAAATGTCTGTGGCTTCTCCTGAGTGAATCACAATGCGGTCATGCCCGCACTATCACCGGATCACTGCTCTGCCGAGATGACTCCCAACGAGGCAAACACGCAGCTGCTGGAAGTGCTTCACCGTCACCAGTGCACAACAGAGAGTGTCCATAAAGAAAACCAGTGTCTCAAGCCATTTGAGGCGTCACCAAGGATTCTATCCAGTTGTCAGTTTATACTCAAGCGCTGATGCAAACAGTGTCTCATAAAAGTCATTGGTGGACGGCGGGGATATCCCTCAACCAGTCACTCACTCGAGCTGAAGTCAGTCACTTACTATAGCTTCATTTATTTTTTTGCATGGCGGAAACAGCAAACATCCTCTGATGCTGGCTGTTTGCTCCTCCACTTTGTGAGACTATCACTTTGTTATTCCTCAAAGCTAGCTAAACCGTTACCTCTGTGCTCTCCGGGCGTGTTGACATTTACAGGCCTCAAAGAGTCGGACAAAACTAGTCGCAATAGAGACAAATCCCAAAATATGTTTCCCCAGGACTAACGGTGGGGGGGGGGGGGGGTCAGCTGCCGGTGGCTGACGACTCACGAGGAAATGCAGATGGGCTTCCCATTTTTGTCATACTGGTACACAAACATCTTGATGCAGTGGGAGTTGGCTGGTGAGATCCAGGGACTGCTTGTGATGGAGAAGTTGTGGCTGGCGTAGAACGGCGGCGGCTGCTTGCGGCAGTGGACCAGCGCTCGCAGCACGTTGGCCGCCATGCCCCGGAAACGCTTGCTGATGAAGCAGTAGAGGAAAAAGTTGACACCGGTGTTGAGCAGGGCGAGCATGTTCGCCAGATCGGTGAGCACGTGGAGCAGTCGGCCGGCACCTGGGGAGGCTGGAGGGGGGGAGTAGAAGTGGTAGAGGATCATGAGGGTGCGCGGTGCCCACAACACAGCGAAAATGGAGGTGATGGCGAGGAGGATGGCGGTGGTCTTGCCGGTAGAGTAGCCGCGGAGGCGGAAACAGCTGCGACGTTTGCGTAGCTTACGCACGATGACAGCATTAAGGGAGAAGAAGACGGTGCAGGGAAGGAGGTAGACGGTGGCACAGTGAGCCCACACCAGGACGTGCTGGGCCACGGTTCTCCTGTTGCTCTCTCCTCCTCCTTCACCTCCTCCTCCTCCTCCTACACCACCACTGTCCATCCCCGGCAGGCTGTGCCATAGCTCAGGCCACCAGTAATAAGGAGCTGCAGACAACAAGCACCCAATATACACGGCAAAGATCACCCTCCGTGTGCGGGCTGGGTAGGAGACCGTGTGGTAGCGCAGCGGGTGGCAAACAGCGATGTAGCGGTCGACGGTCAGGGGCACGGTGATCCAGATGGAGGTGTGAATGGAGGAGAACTCCAGGACCTGCACGGCCTTGTTTAATGATGGCGGCAGCGGCGTGGCCAAGATAAAATCCTCCAGTATGAAATCAACAAAAACAATCAGGAGCAGGACTAGGATGTCAGCGGCTGCCAGAGCCAGGAGATAGTTGTAGGAGGACTTCTGACGACGCAGCACCAGCTGGGACAGGATGACCACTGTCAGGATGTTAGCTGGGGGGGGGGGGGGGTTGAAGAAGGAAGCGGTGGAGATGATTGATAAGGCAGACGGAGGAAAGAGGGAAATGATGGAAAGAAGAAAATAAATGATGAGATGGGAAAAGTAATGGTCACAGGTTGGGGAAGGGAAATAAACAGAGAAATTGAGTGTTAGTGGACAGATACTTTAAAAGGAGCAAAATTCATCCAGCTTGCAACGAACCAGACGGCCAAAGACACACAGGTGGACAAGAGTGACTCAGTGGACAAAAGAACAAACATATAAATGAAAGGTTAAAGGTTTGGATGTGTGTTTGATTTGATTTTCAGCACCGTGGCCACTTACCATGGAACAAACAATGCCCCAAATCCTCACTTCCAGCCCACAATATGCAAAAAGGTTAAAATGCTTTATCATCCTTATAGCCATTATGTACCATCCTCCTGCAGCTCCCCGGCCCACTCATCCTCCCCCTTTTTTTTTTCCACTTTTCCTTTTTCCCTTTCATCTACACCTGCTGGGTAATTCCAGCAGCACCTGCCTCTGCCTTTGGCCACCTTGTTATCTCAGGAGGGCAACGTGCAGCATCACAGCCGTGGCAATCTGCTGAGTTCACCATTGCTTCTCACCCCGCCGCTGGCAATTCAGTTCCCTGAAAGAAAGCACAAGGAAGCCCCATCTCCCCATGCATCTTTTGAAATGTTTTAATCCATCCTCCCGACACGTACTGTCATACTTCCTCTCCCATGCAGCCAAATCAAATGTTTCCCTCCCAACCTCATGTCTGTTTATTCTCGCTCACTTTCTCAGACAGAGCGGGTTAAATGCCCGGAAGGGGAACAGCATTCTCTTATTTTATTTTGTTTTTTCCGACCTGGACGCAGACCCGGATGTGATTTTACCAAATCATGACTTCTGTGTGGGTACATGAGTCAGGAGGAGCACGGCTCTCTCCCTCTCACATGGAACTGCTGCTCCCCAATTGAATTGATCAAGGTCATCACAAGCTTTTCTTTCTTTCTTGTCCTTTTCTCTTCCCTGTTTCCCACTGTGACCACAGGTGCATATTATTCCCGGGTTACTCCCATCACCTTGAGTTTGCAGGTTTGTGTGAGGTGAACACGTTTAAGGCTTTTCCCGAACCTATGGAGGAGAGCATCCGCTGGCTTTGTTCACACTGTTACTGGGATATGAAAACTCAAGATTAAAAAAAAAATAATAATTTCAATGCAATTTAACTATTGCTCTCAGGAAAACAAAATGCAAAATGTTCCCCTAGTAATAACCTCTGTCTGATTTGGTGCCATGAGTCAATGGAATTCTGGATTTTTATGGCTAACAATTAGTTTTTTGTAACCATTATTCCACTCTAACGGTCTGTTGATGGCCCTCGAGCCAGTTGTGGTTAAACAAATGGGTAAACGCTGGTTTTGATAAATGGGAAGAAGCCACATCATTTATTTGAATAAGGCCATTAGGTCGGCACCATGGGGGTGCAAACACTTTGGGTTTCTACTTTTCATCTCACAATGATGATGATAAAAGGAAACTTTTGTTTTACAGATTTGTAAAATCAAATCAAAATACGTTAAACGTCTGAAGCAACATGCAGCAGCTCTTGGCATTTTAAGGCTATTTCTAATTCTGCAAGTTGCAATGACGTGTTCACACATGCTGATCCCAAGGTCAAGACTGATTCAGTTTGTGAGTCAGGTTGTGCCATGTGGCTTTATTTTGAGGAAATCAATACTTTTCCAATGCATTCAAAGATTTCTGTTTCATACTGCAATTCACTGATCTCAACTCACAATCAAAGACACACAACAGTTCATCTCTCTTTTGCTAACCAGCCTTGTTTGGTGCAGCTCGCCGGTGCAGCATGAATCGGTTCCCTTCAGATAAAGATTCCTCTGACATCTGACATGCACTTAGCAGCTGTAACTATCCATATAGCATGTGTGTGTGTGTGTGTGTGTGTGTGTGTTTGGGTGTGTGTGTGTGTGTGTCTGTGGTCCTGTCCCCCCTGCAGTATTAGATCTGGGATTGGATTAAGTATGGCAGCTCCGAGTCTGGTACGTCACACTTCACAGTCTCAGCCACTATCAGCTGATTACAAATTACAACACCCGCCCCAGATAATGACTAAAGATGTCCTTGCCAGACTGGAGGATGTGCAGCAGAACACACAGAGCCACATTAACACATGCACGTGAAGACACACACACACACACACACACACACACAAACATGCAGATGATTAGGGATGCACCAATTCATTAACGTATGCTCTATCAATAACCATAAATGAGATGTCAAAGCAGTTTACAAGACCCGAAAAGCCAATATATGTGTGTTCGTGGTGGGGGCTGCTGGATTGCTGCACACTCCTCCGCCATCCCCTCTGCTTGCACACCCCACTATCCTGGAACAGACAAGTTAAATTGCTTTCTTGTTGAATCTTGGCTGAGTGTGCGATTGATTTCTTGGTTTCAGTTCCTTTCTTTCACTCTCTGTCTGTTTTTTGTTCTTTTCCAATTCGTCAGTTTGGGTAAATCAATACAAAATAACTGATAGGGATCATCGTGATAATGATTGTAAGCGCAGTACTTGCAATGAAACAAACTATTTGAAGACATTAAGTTGGAAACTCTATATTTTTGACTATCTGCCATTTTCAGATTGAATCAAGACAGTAATATCCAAGGTGAGTAAAGGTGTAAGAAGAAATCATTAATTCTGTTTATCTTGTTTACATTCCCAAAGGTTGCTCATCTTGTGAACTATCCATCTGTCAATACCTCCATCCATCCATCCATTCATCTATTCGTTATCTATACTTCATATCTATACCCAAACAAACTCCACTCTGCTGAATTATTCATTCCCTTTTTCTCAGTTCAACCACCTTCACCTGCAGCCTCAAAGCTGGTTTATCCAAGAGAAGTGATGTCATCAGTGCCTGTGTCTATGAGGAGAAGTTTCCTGCCAAGCAGCTTGAAAATCTCCTGTCGGTGATCCATCAACGATCCCACACAATAGACAACACCTTTAATGTAAGAACTTGCTTTGTCGACTGTACCTCTTCCGGTGGACTCTCTCACTTTGCCTCTCTCTCTCTCTCCACATTCTGCTAAACACGGCAAAGTGACACGAAATGGAAACGGTGAGGTATTGACTGTCACAGGCTGGGTATTATTCTGTTTGGGTTCCCCCCGAGAGACAGGGCCTTCAACACACAAACAAAGGGGATCTGTGGCGAGCTTGACATTTCCATTTAGCTCTTGCCAGCTTGCACCGGGTCGCCCATTCATTTCAAGTGACTCCTGCTCTTTGCGTTGTCTCTGGGGCCGAGGGGTGCTGGAGGGGAGGGGGTCAGATGGAGCTGCTCGGCATTCTGCAGGTATAGAGGCACATGCTGGGCTCGTCTCAGTGGGGGCGGACGAGTTGCGAGGGATGAATGAGCAGAGAAGACACATGAAGAGGACACTCACACACGTCCATGTGTGCAAACAGAGAGATCGGCATCGCACGCCCGGACCCTGACGTTCAGAGACACATGTCCTCATATTTCCCTTTTTTTCTCTTTGCACGGAAAAATAAGTCTTGTGCATTTATCTGTCTTTCTGTCCACATGCGTGACCCCTGTATGTCTGTTTGTGCCATAGTGCTTTTGTGTCTCCAGCCTTGCCCCCCCCCACACCCATTCATTTAACGAAGGACAGGGCCATTGACGTTGTTTAGCGGGAAAAGACAAGGCAAAGCGAACTCCCTGAGGTGTGTAATGAGGGTGACTCATCCCGCCACTGAAGGGACATGTACAGACGGGCTGTCGACAAACGACACTGGCTGGTTAACCCCTCCCAAGCGGTGGTAAAACACAAGCCGCTGCCACCCCCCCACATACTGTAAGGTTTCATCATGGGCATTACATACAGAATATTGTACCCAATAGATAAATAGAAATGAAAGTGAGCACTGTCTGTTTTTTTCTTTTTGTCATTTGAGGGAAATTGAGGTTTGGCTTTGAAGGCTTATCGGGAGGCTAATAAGATGAGAGGTGAAGAGAAGAGGGGGGGGGGGTGAGGAAATAGATTAACAGAGGAGGAAAGAGTGGTCCGAGGAAGGTCACAAAGAGTTAAAAAGAGAGAGAGAGAGTGAGAGCAGGAGATATAGAGAGGGAATAGAAGGGAAGATTAGATGGAAAGACAGAGAGGGAGGTACGGAGGAGAGGAGAGCGGTGAGGAGGTGGGAGGATAGGAAGAGAGACAGGGGGGAGAGGGGTGATATCAAAGCTTGCTTCAAAGGTCACTGGCACTTTGTTCCTGATGACAACCATTTCCCTTTTGTTTTGTCGAAGTGTCAGAGCGGATATGAAACAGGGCGAGTCCTTAATTCGGCCGAAACAAAAACCAGAGTCACGGCCCCTCGACCAAAAAGAAACATACAGTGAAGATTAGACTTTTTTGTTTTTTCGGACCTGCTTTTAGAATAAAGATTTAGTCAAGCCATGGTTTTGTCGTTGAGCCAAATCACATAACGTTTTCATCCCTTTTAACTTACATTGAAGTGTGAAACATTTAATTTGATTCCATCAAAAAACAACAACACAATTAAGCTTAATTAGAGATGTTAGAATGAATGTGGACGATAAGGAGAAGCTCATAAATAAGAAAAAATAGCGAGAGAAAGAATGAGAAGAAGAGAGAAAACAATATGAATGGTGACAGATGATTTAATTTGAATGGGCATATTAAGAGAAAGAGGCCCTGGTTGCTGCTAATGATATTGATGCTCTGCTGCCTGGGCGCCTCTCCAGCCAATCAATGTAGACTCAAGCAACAGCGAGTCAAAGTTTGGAGATGAGTGGTTTTAACTGCATCAGGGCTAAGGCTACATCTATAGTGTTACATTTTCATTTGCAAACAGCTTTTTCAAACTCAAACCCTCTCTAACCACATCAGAGTTTTAATCCCTGTATACATATATATATATACACACAACTCAAAATTAATTATTCATCTTCCATCGGATTTGGATCTGCACCAAAATCTCAAAGGTTCTCTCCCCTGATCCAAACCACATCCTTCCACCAAGTTGTGTGGTAAAATGTTCCATAAGAGACAAAAACAAACACAACTGAAAACATAACCTCCTTCCTTTACGATTCCAGCTTTGAAAAAAAAAAACGTGAGAGGTAGATCTATGAGAGAGACAAGGAGACACGAAGAGGAGGCAAAACAAAACAGAAAACACAAAGATCAGATCGCAGCACTGCAGTCTTCATCAGATTGATTTATGACCGTTACATACAGGGATCTAGGTTCTCAACAGCAGGGATAGCATCTTGTTGTCAGCTCTGTCACTGCATCAACAACATCTCTAATTTATTGCCTCAAACAACACCTCCCTCCGCCCTGGCCTCCTCTGTCCTTAGACTTGTCACCGCCATGAAAATCCGACGTCGTCTTTCCCTCCCTCCCTTCCTCCCCCCATTTTCCCAAACTGGAGACAAACCAGATCGCGAAGAAATCTCAACTTCCCTCCGTTTGATTTATTTGCTCTCTGTCTTTTCTCCACTCGGTCCATGCTTCAACACAAACCTTCACTTCCCTTCCTCCCCAGTTCTGCCTCCCGAACTTAACCTACACTTACACTGATAGCATCTATTAACAGGCCTCCATCCCACCACAGGTGCCATTCTACTGGTGCAGGTGGACAGATCAATGGTCCAAACGGAAAATCAATTGGGCCCATCTCTTGATTAGGTAGGGCTGACACACGGGCCAATACTGTGACACGTAGCAGGGGGTTGTTAGAGCTGAGCATCCCGGACCCTTTTCCCCTGGGTGCGTGGATAAGTGGAAGGGGGAGGAGATGTTTTTCCAATTCGCATGTGCGCCGGCCGCACCACTGACTGTTGACTAACCACTAAACCACACAAACCGAGCACACCAACACATTGTGCTGTGAGAGAACACACGTGTGGGGGTGAATAAGTGAAGGAGGGTTGCTCTGAAAGCCTCGCAGCATGCAAAAGAAAACACAAGCACACAAACCCCCTTGCTGTCAGGCTCAACACCTAATGTGACACGAGGACATCTGCACCAGTTTCATCGGGGTAAAAAGCTCTGAAGAAGCAAATGAAAAAAATGACATATACTGTTTTATCAACAGAATCCAACAAGATACACGACCAAACACGTCGTTTGTTTCAGCCCACTGAACGAGACAGATGTTTTCTGATCAGACGCAACCTATCAACATCATTTGATCCCACTTCAGACTCCGACTTGGTCAAGGTAAAGTTGAAATAGGGTAAATATGCGACATTTAAAGCCTGTGAAACGCTCCCTCCATTGAATGTAAACAAATCCAAATCTTGTTTTCTTGTGGGAGAGTCCGACTGTTTCCAAGGTCGAAAACAAACTTCCGTAGATGTCTGTGCTCACAGTGTTTGATTTGAATCACTGAAAGTCATGACACAGGGGGCGGTGTGGCCTAGGGGGTACAATGGTCGTACTCCAACAAGAAGGTTGCCGGTTCAAACCCCCCTCTTCCCCATCTGCATGCCGAAGTGTCCTTGGCAAGATACTGAACCCCTAAATGCCCCCTCATAAATGTTGAGTGTACTAATTGTAAGTCGCTTTGGACAAAAGCGTCAGCCAAATGACATGTAATGTAACAAACACCCAACTGTCAGATTTCATGTTAGCCACCATAAAAACAGGTCATTTTTGTAATTTCATCCCCCATATGTTCCTATTCAAGTGTAAATGACAATTTTTTTTATCAAAAACCTAATTAGCTCACAACATATTTAATGTAACATTTTTGAAAATGACGCGAAAGTGTTCGTCCCTAGCTTTTCAGTCGACTTTGAATGGGCTTTCTCCTTCAGCTACACATTAACGCCCAACACACCCAACAGATTATTACAAAGCAACTGCGTTTATGCCATAAGGACTTCTTCATGTGCGTTTCATAAAAAATGTAGATGCACCGAGCGGAGAGATGTCGATGCACTTGGCTCTGATAGTCAGAGCAGCTTCTCTTGCACGTCTCGCAGGGAATCGGCTGATGGAACACTCTGCAGTTTAAGTGCTTGAAGACAAACTGTACGTTACAAAGAGCGGGCTTCACTCGTGCAATCCTGGCGTGTTCGAGGCCGAGGCACTGGGCCCACTTCTTCATTGTGCTGCTTGCTATGCCAGCACACGTCTGTTCTGTCTCGATCAGTGTGGAGCGAGTGGAGGGAGAGGCAAAGAGAGAGAGAGCGAGAGAGAGAGAGAAAGAGCGATTAATTAAAAATGTGACAATTCGTCTCGGCTGCGGCGTCTGTAGCTCCCCCACTCAGGGCTCGGAGGTGCTACTTCACTGGCTCTGCTGTTATTAATCTCTCCCTCCCTCTCTTCACTCTGCTCCTCTTCCTCCTCTTCCTCTGGCTGTCCTTCCCCACTCTTCGCTCTCCACCTGTTCGTCCCCTTTTGTGCACAGCTTCAGGTTCATCATTTCCCGAGGTCACACAGTCATCTATTCCCCCACCACTCGACTTGCATAATCCATTCGGCCATCATCTCGCTTCTCACCCTCAGATAAGTGTTCTCGATGCTTGAAGTGACCCCCACCACCCCCACCTCTCTCTCTCTCTCTCTCGCTCGCTCTCTCTCTCTCTCTAGCCTGTCCGTCTGCAGCCTCAGAGGTCAAAGCCTGTGGGAGCATGTGCAGCCCTGTTGCTGTTAACTAATAAAGCATTGGCTGCTGATCAAGGCAACAGCCGCCGATCCATCAGGAGTGTTTAATATGTGTGGGTCTGTAGGTCACACTGCTACTACTCACACACGCCGCCCTCATGAAACATTCATGGTTCAGCTCGCGAGGAACGAGCTGTGCCACAATGATCGAATGAGTCGAAACTTGCTGCTGCAAAATATCAGCCGGCTGCACTCGCCCCTGCCATTAATACAGACAACTATTGTATTACACACGCTTATTGTTGGCCTGTGATTAAACAAACGGCCTCCAATGTGTTTGTTTAGAGGCAGCGGAATCAAATTGATACCCGGGGGGGACTTCTGATGGCAGCAGAGGGAGCTGCTCGTGCAAGACTTGACTTGACGTCCATGCGGGAGAACTAAATGGGGCTGAGAATTGATCAGGAGGAGAGACTCTCACTTTTACGGAGACAGCAAATCTTGTGGAGCAACTGCAGTCTTGGCATGCAAGCGCTCTTCCCTTTGCACCGCAGATTTGTTTTCAACCAGAACAGCTTCGGCTGTTGAAGGCTACTCAGAGCTGAATACGATGTTTCCCTCGTGCAGCGGCAGTGACAGCACAATGAAGAGCAATGTGCTGCAGCTGAATATCTTCTTAAACTTGAAAAGCTCTCAATGAATCGCAGAGTGAAATCTCTGCACTTTTCCATTTCATGTGACCTCCAGGTTTTCTCTCTCTTTCTTTCTTTTCTGTCACTGCACACGAACACACACACACACACACTCTGCTTCCCCGTGTGAGACTAGGGCAGCGCTGACAGATCACACAGGGAGATGGAGGCAGTGAATGGCTCTGACAGTGACAAACCAATCAGTGGTGAAGACACAACACGGGCGTGTCACTCACTCAGGTCCTCTCAAGGATCCTTGTAACACACCTGAGGTCAAACCCGAGTCATTCCACACATTATCATCAACTCCAGGTCAACACAAAAGACACACACGCAACTACGAGTCCACAATCAGACTTTAGTGATGCTCTGCACACACTGTTGCCGTGTTACCTCTTTAATTTAGCGGTGCGACAAAGGGACGGCCATATGTGCAAACAAGTAGATACAAACAACAAGTGCATGCACAGGTGATTGCCACAAGGTCAGAACGACCAATCAACAGCGTGTGAGCGGAGTGGGGCACTGAGGAGCAGATGTGGAAGACATGCACGCTCCCCAACCTGCAGACAAGTGCACGACAAATCAAGATGCAAAGCGGGACGTGCATCACACAGATGCAGGCTCAGGTCAAAAGCAAATTAACACTGAATGAGACGTGCACGTGATCGGACACACATGCACACACGCACACATACATTAAGGACATCTCTTACCTGGTAGGCCCAGACAGAGCAGCACACTGTAGTAGATAACAGGCAGCGGTCCGAGAGGGCATCCCCGGGCCACCTCGGAGGGGGGCTGCCCCGGGCTCCAGGTGCTCCCATTTGGGGGAAAAACAGGGAAGATGTGGCTGTGCTCCATGGTCTCGTCCTCTTCCTCAGCTGAGCTCTGTGTCAAGAAGCCTGGTCGCCGGTTCGGGAGAGAGGGTGCTCTGTCCTTGGCTGCCAATCAGCATGAGTGTGTGTAAGGGTTTGTTTGCGCGAGACGGCAAGGTTGAGTGTCTGAGGAGGAGGAAGGAATGGGAAGAGATGGAGGAGAGAGGGTGTGTGATGGGGAGAGGGAGACAGCAGACGGGGAGATGTGAGAGATGATATGTGTTAGTGGGTGACGAAGAGGAGAGAGGAGGCGAGAGGAGAGGAGCGGGGAGGTGAGTGTGAAGGTAGAAGTGGAGAGGGGAGGATGCAGCCGGAGTGTGTGAGCGAAGGGGGAATGAGAGCGAGTCGAGAGCGCAGCGGGGGAAGGAGGGGAGAGAGGAGGAGAGAGAGGAGGAGAGGAGGAGAGAGAGAGAGGGAGAGAGGGAGGGAGGGAGAGGAGGGAGGTAGATGGTGAGGAAGGGCACTGCAAAGAGCAGAAAGTGAGGGAGAGAGACGGAGGCTGAGGGGTAACGTGTTCCCGACAGTGAGGGGGACAATAAAACTGACGAGGAGCCAGATGTGACAGATGAGAAAAGATAAATGGAGGTTTAAGCTGACTGTAATAAAAAAAAAAAGGACATTGTGTTTGCCCTTGTCATTTCGTTTTCATCTTTCAACATGTGTCTCTTTCATTTCTTTATTCACTAACCTGACTTGCTTTTCACCATTTGTCCCCAGCTACACGTGCACACGCTTCCGAACATGTGGGCCACAAGCTGCTTTGCTTCATGGAGACATTAACACAAACCTAACATGCGTTGCAATAGCATGTGACCGCACACGTGTATAGGTGTGTGTGTGTGTGGGTGGGAGTGGGGGCTGCATGGCTCTCAATCTCATTTGCTAGGCAGTGCGAACTATGTGAATCTCCAGCTAAGACGTGTTAATGATCACAGAGCTGACGGTGGGAAGAACAATTTTTTTCATTTTTTTTAAGACACACTGGTTTCGTCTGGTTATCACTCGCTTTGATGACGACAACACTGAAATATTTTCCTAATAAACTTCATCTGTCCACTTTACAATCTGTTGTTGAGGTTAAAAAATATATATTTTTCTGAGTTGAAGAACCTTCTAGATTCTATAGCATAAGAACAAGCAATGACCCGAGTCCATATTCCAGTGTTTTTCAGAGGAATTTGATGAATACAATATTAAAGTACAGTTATGGGACCAATTTATAAATCTGCTCTTGAAAGTAGTGTCTTGTGTTTAATTATTTAGCAGGTAAAAAGATATCTTGAATAATATGAGAAGGTGAACAACATCAACAATCTTTAGGAAACAAATATTTTTTATTGTGTCTGCCAAGGAGGTGGTTTTTTCACCCATGTCCATTTATACGTTTGTTTGTAAGCAGATATTTTTCTTTGATTTTCCATCTACTATACCAACTAGAAAAACTACTGTATATTAGTTTTGAGATACTTCACATCACATTTCAGCCATAACATCTCACGTCATACTTCTACTCCACAGGGAAAATACATCGAACTGAAGCTAATGCTATTGTGTGGATAAAGAAGAACATGAATAACAGGTTGTTCAAAGGAGTTTGACTACCAGCTACCGCACAAAAATAATACCAACCACACCAAACCATTAAAAATATTTCAATATTAATATAATTCATGATAACAAACGCCCCAACAGGAACCATTTGTGCTTTCATTTAAATCCTGGCCTGTGCACATTCACTGAAACTGACTGGACTTTTACATGATGTCTTTAAGGACCTCACTTCATTTCAAACCTGTTCTTCTCTACTATTGAGAAATCATATATATTATTCTGAAAAATAAACTTTCAAGCCACAGGACAAATTTTTTTTTACAATATACAGTGTGTATAGTTGGTATTACTCCTCCTTATTCTCACTGTGAGAGTACTTTGGACCGTTTATGGGTTTTCTGTACGTGCAGAAAGCAGACACCAGAGCCGCTCTGGCATGAGCACGGTGAAACATCGGATCCATTTAGAAGGCTGTCCTCTCTCTTTTGAGGCCAAGGCCACCGCTCCACAGGTCCAAGCTGTCTGAGTGACATATCCCCTAAAAGCAAGAGCATGTGCCTGTGACAGTGGCCGGAGGGGGGACGAGTTTAAAGGGTCATGAAGAAGGAGGGAAAGACAGGGGTTTCTGTTGGAAGAACGGACCTCATGAGTCACTGAGCATGTGGAGAGGCAAGGGATCAACCTGCTTACAGCCTCAGGTATATAGCATCTCTGGATTAGATACAGGGCACTGTAGGAAAAGAGGAATTCATCACGAGACAGTCCAATAATGGCTGATCTTTTTCCGCACTGGAGTCAGTTGGAGGAGTGAAGGAAAGGTGTGAAGGAGCGAGGGTAAGCAAGAGGAGTGCAAAGGAGCAATCACGCGCTCTTAATTCTTTTCCCCTACATGTGAACAAATGAGCTGCGGGGGACTCTGGACGGGGAGCGCCACGATTAAGTGTTAAATAAAATATGGCCTGCTGACGTGAATTGATAATGGAGAAATGTGGGACAGAGGAAGGTGATTCTTCAAGAGTAGAGCGTGTAGCTGTGAAAGACCCCCACAGGGGCAGTGCCTGGCTGCTCGGCAGTACTTAATACAACATCATCATTGGTCCTTGTCACACAAACTCAATTACACGTAATCTTCTGGCGCTTTGATGTAAGTGTGATTGTGTTGTGTGTGGGTTGCTGTGTGCAGTTGGATTCGATATACAGATACTGTGTGCGTGTGTGTGTGAGAAAGTGTATCTGATGTGTAACTATAAAGTGTTGTTGCTCTTCAGCCCCAAACCAGGGCAGGTTATTGTTTTCATGTATCGTGGCCCTACTTCCACTAGACCTGCATATGTGTGTGTGAGGTCAGGTTATGTTTATGCAGGATATTAGTGTGTGTGTATGTGTCACAGAGAGACGCGTTCTGTGTACGTGTGTGTTATTAATTCATTTCATCATCATTACACACATTGTCAGGGGAGCTCGCACTGCAGCTCCTCACCGATCTGAACGATCACATGCACAAATGTGCAAAACCCAAACACGTGCTGTGACGTTATTGATTCAAAAGCCTCTGCAAATGTGAACCATGTTGATGTTTATGGTTTGTTACCGAGCAGGATAAGGCTCGCCTGTGTGGCACTGAGATACGTTTTCATCTCACAGTTAATCGTGTGCAACCATTGAATATAACAACTCCTGGAAGTAACACTATAAAATGACAACAAGGGGAACAAGACAAAGGGCTTGCGAGGTCAGGGCTTATTCGTATGAACAACTGTCCAATCAATAGTCTTCACCTACCTTTGAGAGTGGCTGGGTGTCACTGTCTCCAGGAAGACATTCATAATAATGTACAATGCACATGAAGCTGCTTTCAGACCTGCACTGAACTCCACAGAACCTCGGGACATTCTTAGGAGGAGGTGAACGAGTAACGAGGAAGAGCCTCAGCACTTTCTGTGGACTTTCTCCGGCCAGAACGATGGTATCCAAAGCGACTAACAAAAGTGCATTTAACCATGAGGGTAAAAACCCAAAACAACGAGAATCAAGTAAGTCGAATTTGCTTCAAAAAAGCCCAACTGCAAAGAGCTACATGTAAGTGCAACTATCTATTAAGATAACACAGCAGGAGACCCTCCAGCAGGATCCCCCCCGAGTGAGTGGATGTGTTGAAGACATTTCTAACATGCGACAGACTAAAACTAAAAACAAAACAAAAAGAAAGCCAATATCTGCGTCAATTTTGGTCAATCTTGAGTCGAAACATTTTTCCAAACAGGTTTGGAAAAATGCAGGAAATCCTCAAGTAAAAGAACGAATGGGTTGAAGAAATGGTTGGACACACAACATTTCCATTGATTTCACGGAGAATGTTTCATGGATCAAGATGAAACCAAACCAGGCATGTTTAGGGGACTGATATCTATGAGTCTGGTGCAATTTGGTGCAGATAGAAATTGAAATCTGCATCTGGTGAATTTAAACGTGGTCTCACGAGGGGACTGTTGGGCTCCGGTGGAGGTGTGTGCTGTGTCCGTGCTTTTCTACTTGTGGAGATGTTTCCGTCTGGACCACAGAAGCGGTGAACAGATGGACTGTCATCTTTAACTTACGCTGCTAACATGTCCAAAAAGTATAGAACCAGCTGACGAAACACAAGGGAGAATAATGGAGACTCCGGCGTGCAGGGAGTCCCGGGGAATTTGTCTCAGTCGCCTGTTAAATCCATCAGAAAGTTGTCACGTATCAGGTAGCATTAATTATGGATGTCGTCTGTGATGGCTGGCCTGTTTGTTTTGTCTGCCAGGCAAAATTGGACTCTGTATTTGAAGACGAATGTGTCAGCGAGGTCACACGTGAGCGACGCGCTGCTCTCCCGTTCCTCCTCTTCTCCAAACAAGAGCCGGCGCCTGGCGAGTAATGAGGCGGTTGGGAAGAAACAGGAGCAACGGTGAGAGAAAGAGGGCGAGAGACAATACGACTGCAGGGTGTTGAATAAAACATAACGGATGGATGGATGACTGGGGGAGCTCTCAGCTGCTGCTGCTGGAAAGCCAGCATGTAAAGAACAAAATGACTTTCAAACAAACATATAACCTGTGAAACAAAGACTGTGTGTGACACGACTCCACTACCGGCAATTATTCTGAAAAGAAGCCAAAACAAGATAGGAACCCTGCGATATTTTCATTTTTGTTGGAGCAACGTTAACGATATCTCATTATTCACTAAAATTACTAATTAAAACCAACCCCACTGGGAAAACTGAGCAGACCACCTAAAATGACAGAAGCCATTGACATAGAGTCTGTGAGTCAGCAACAAGTTTTGATTTCACCTCAAAACAACACATTCAGACAGGAAATGAGCAGAATCTAACTAATTTACACATCCAGAAGCTGCTGAGCAGGCCGGGGCAGGCCGTCCCTCCACTGTCCCAACACCAGGGTACTGGTGCTCGGTCTCTCTGGACTGGGCAGTCCAGCTCTTGCCCCAGTCCTGCACTGGGGACCAGCTGTTCTGAGCAGGTTTTTATAATACCTCTGTCATTAGACTTAGGAAATGGAGACTGTTAACACGGCTGCAGCTGAGACTAAAGCCCCAAGGCCCTGTCTGCAAATTACATTGTTCTCACAAACAATCCCATTGAAGACGCCCAGTGAGGAGCGACTGTGGCTCTGGAGAGGGAAGCTTTGATGGTCTAGTTTCAGCCGCTCCTATTAGTGAGTTTGTGGACATCACTGCCAATGAAAATCATTTTCACCAGTAAAATTTGATTTTAGATCTGCAACAACACTAAAGACGGGCTCATAACTTCTTCTCTGGTTTTCATTTCTGCAGTAGACATTAGTTTTTAAGATGTTGTTCATTCCAAAAACTCAGCATCTCTGCTCGCAGTTTATCAACAGTTTCCATCTCATGCTCCTGTCCACTGTGATTTCCACTGGTCTGCTTTAGCTGATTTATGTACAGGCCCAGTCTGGTCAGTGGCTGTTTTCTGTTGTCCAGACTGATGAGTGTTTGTTTGCAGTGAGGCTTCTGTTATCGATCACAGCAGATGGCATCACATTGTGTTTGATCAGCGTGTACATGAGAGGAGATCCTGAGCCGAGCATTACATTTTTTTAATCAGAAGGATTTAAAGAGGCCAGATAGCGTCCAATAAAAAAAAAAAAACATTAGTTAAAAGTCACGCCAATACTTTTTCTTATGCAATTAGTATTTTCTTTCTACCTTTACACATTAAAAAATCTATCAATAAAATCTATCAATAGACTTGTGTGGCAGTTTCAACCCAAAGGTTGAGAATCACCGTAGAGAGAACTAATAAATAGATCTTAATAGAATGTCAGCAATAAAATCCTGAGGGTAAAATAAAATGGGCTCAAATCAAACACTACGTCTGAGCTGCCTTAAAGGTACATCCCACGATTCACCTTCATCTCTTAACTCTGTAGCTCTCATCATAACACGCACTTTCTCATTTTTGTCTATTTTCTGTTTGACTTTCATTTTTGTTATACTCTTAAGTATACAGTAATTCATACTTTTTTATATTATATTATAATAATAATATATAGCTTAAAGAGATACTTCAAGCAAAACTGAAAATTCCCCACTTTGCTGATGGATGGGTCCACAGAAAACTTTACGAGTTTCAGGGATAAACATTGTTAATAGAGGACGTTTAGGCTAAACACAGGCTAGTAAATTACGTCGTTTCCAGTTGAATTTGAACACCCCACCCACCCCTCCATTGGCATAGTGGTAGATAACGAGTGAATTTACATTTTTGGGTGAACTATCCCTTTAACAGCCACTTCATTCTACTATCTAACAATATGATCTCATCTCATTCTCGTCTTATATTATCTTAATAAAACAACGGAAACCCACCGTCCCGTGCAGCAAGAGGCAGCTCTGTCCTGCAGCGCCCCCACGAGGCCCCCCGCGGTAATCGCGTGGTCCGGAGGCAGTAAACAGTGAGTGAGTGGGCAGGCTTGTGTGCGATCATCATCATCCTCCGTCACTCCGGATCAACCATCATCCACAGGCCCGACCCGAGCAGGAGGCTGAGGCGCGTTCAGGGACCAGAGACGGGACCAGGCGGTAGGTAGCGAACATCACAGCTGATGTTGTCGTTGTTGTTGTTGCTGCTGCTGCTGTTGTTGTTGTCTTTGTCGTGACGCGCCCTCAGAAGTGTGACTGGATGTTTTCATGCGACACGGTGGAAAACGCTGCCTCACGATCCCTGCGTGTGCAGCGGAAACTGGTCCCATCTTTTGTTTTTGTCGCAGCACACGAGCTAATGCTATCTGCAGGCTAAAGGCTCCGCACACATCAAGAGTAGCCTCACACCATAGACTGTATATAAGGTTCAAAACCAGTGTTCCCACCACATCATAAACACCAGAGACAGTGTGAGTTTACAGTAAACAAGGCCCAGGGATCTTCAGATAAATAATAATTAATGAATTAATAATAATGAATGCCTAATCATAATCGAGTTTTGAAATCATAGATGTAAAATGTATCTCATATTATATCAGTTTGTTATCATCAGATTCTTGTGTATCTCATCTATGAGGCTTTTTAAATGTCTTCTTTCATATCGTTGCTGTGTAAATTCAATATGTTATAGTGTGATACTATGTTATAATGCTGACATATTAGACTTATCTCCAAATTAAAACGTTACGCATTTGGCACCATTTGGAATTTCCATCGTCTGGCAACACAAACATTCTTAAATGGCTTTTGGTAATTAACTTTTTAAAGTGATATCTTAAAAACCCTCTATAAATGGATCCCTTCCCTATAATAATTGTATTTTTATATCAAAGAACATTCTAATCCAACAACTGACAGTGGAAGACCAACGTCTTGTATGACAATTTTGATTTGCACTTCATCGCCTTGTACAGATCACCCTGTGTGTCATATCTGTAATCTGCTTGTTTTTAAGAGCTCACATTGATCCCTGCAACACCGACCTTGCCTCAGTATCACCATGGGCTCCTCCACCACATCTGCCGCCCTGCTGTGTCTCCTGACGGGGGCTCTCGCTGCCATTCAGACCCCCCAGACAGGTGAGGAGCCCGATGAAACTGCAGAGCTCAAAACACAGAGCTGGTAGTCTCAGCTACGAGTGAGGAAGTAAAGCAGGTCAAGATGTCAGCGTGACATGTCAGCCTGTTCTCTGCATGACAAAACAGGGAAACACTGAGGTGATAATGCGTCTATATGAGATTCAGAAAGTTATCAAACAGGAGCTTTAGTACCAATGGAGATGCAGCAGATTTAGGTGAATTTAGTTTTGTTTATTGGTTTATTTATTTTTGAGTTGTCTTAAGAGATAAAGACTGGTTATATTTACCACAGAGGCTGCAACCGGTAATTACTTTCATTATAATCTTTGTAAAAATCTGTAAATAATCATATATGGGAAACTTTTTTTAACCGAGAAAAACAAACTCAAAACGCTGAATCTGTGTAGACAAACTGATTCATAGTTCACAGTCGGTCTAGTTTGGTCAGCTGTGCGGGAACCAGCTAAGTCATCAACTGTTTCTCCAGTGTTTCTGGATAAGCAGCAGGCGAGCACCGTGATCTCCCGTCAGAAGAGGAATGTCGACGGCAGTAACCCTAGCCGGTCTTCCAGCCTGGAGCAGGCTTGCATGGAGAAAGTGTGCAGCTACGAGGAGGCCAGGAAGTTCTTCCAGGACTCGTACCGCACGGTGAGATGCCGAATTTCTCTCACAAAGCCCTGCCTTGCTTGTTCATTATCTCCCAGTGCCCCTCCCTGTCTCATTAATGCACTGTATGCATGACAGAGAAAGCCACTGTGCAGCCTCAACTGTGCACTTATCATGCCTGTTTTCTCCTGCAGGATATCTTCTGGTCCGTCTACATTGGTAAGTGCTGTGGTAAAATGATTTTCCATTGCTGCATGGCCATAAGTGTTGCATTAGATCTTCTCAGACTCGCCGTCTTTCTGCTTAGATGGAGACCAGTGTGCAGAGAAGCCCTGCAAGAATGGAGCGCTGTGTTCGGACAGCGTTGGAGGCTACGACTGCGTCTGCAAGTCGGGTTTCACGGGGGTCCACTGTGAAAACGGTGAGGGGGAGATCCATGTTGTGTGTGATCATCGTTGTTCATTTGCCTCTCAGCCGGTGTGTGAGTGCTGCTATCCTCCGCTCTCTGTTTCCACGGTGCAGACCAGACGCTGTGCATCCTGGAAAAGAACAAGGGCTGCACCCAGTTCTGTAAACCAGACTACACAACCTACCAGTGCTCCTGTGCCCGTGGATGGAAGCTCAGCCAAAGGGACAGGAATAAGTGTGAGCCTGCAGGTACGTCTGAGGCAGGGAGAAATAACCTAATGACGACCTAACGAGAGAGAAGTAATCACAAACGTTTTGCAATCTTCTCTCAGTCAGTTTCCCCTGTGGTAAAGTGAGCAGTCTGAGTCGTTGGGATGACAAACAGTCCAGCAACACCCGCAACAACTTTGAGGGAGTTAGCTGTACTTCCACTGAGTGTCCCTGGCAGGTAGGAACACACAGACTCCTGCACACTGTGACACATCTCTGACACTCCTTTATGTGTGGCTGATGTTCCTCGTGTCTTTTTTTCAGGCTCTCCTGAAGAATTCAGAGTCGGCAGGCTTCTGCAGCGGAGTCATTCTGAAGGAGAACCTGGTTTTGACTTCAGCTCAGTGTGCAGACAAGTACAGCTCCTTCCAAGTGGCCGTCGGTGAGCAGACTAAACCCATTATCACAACTTCCCAACATCAAGGATAGTAAATAATAAATAGACAGCAGATACTCTGACGTCACATGAGAGTATTTCCATTTCCAATGCAACAAAGTTGTGCAGTTGGACAAAAGACGAAAGAGAATCATGCAAGCTCCCAAAAATATCTGTGAAGCAACAGTTAGATCTATAATCTCCAAACACATTTTTTCAAATAAACACTTCAAGAGTGAAGAATGAAGTGAAGAAAATGACATTTTTATATCGAGTTCCTTATTTAAATTATGTTTCACGCAGGATTTAATATTTATATTCAAACTATCTACATATCCCCAGCCCTAGAAGAATATTCAACTTTCTTCATGTGAAGGTACCTTATGAAGCTAATGGTACTGATGTAATGATGTGAAACTGCATGAGAAAAACTGACATAGACAACAGTCTTAATCTGAACATATTACATTTGTGAGAACTTTCACTGACAGAAAAGCTTCAGATCTTCACATTTCTCATTTCCATTTGTACTCTCAGGCTCACTCTGACATTCTCTGGACTTTTCACTATAGGGCTGGCAGGAGTGTCCACAGCACCTGACTTAGACATTTGTGTTCTCACATACAGCCCACCCGGATAATTCCAGGGGCTTTTTTCTGGGGTTCAGTGTATGCCTGAAAGCAGCGTATGTGTGCCTGAGTTTGGGAAACACCATCCTGAATGTGTTCACTTCCCTTCTCTTCCTCAGGCAAAAGCAACACCAACGTTCAAGACGGAGAGCAGACCCTGTACGTAAAAATAGTTCACGTCCACCCGCGCTATGTGGAGGGTCGTCCGGAACATGACCTGGCTGTCCTCGAGCTCCGCGACCGCATCATCTTTAGGAAGAATGTAATCGCTGCCTGTCTGCCAGAACGGGACTTCGCTGACAACGTCCTGCTGAAAGGCGAGCTCCCCGCCGTGGTCACCGGCTGGAAAGATCCCCAACAGGTGTCTGCTTTCGAGGGCCCGCTCACTGTTAACTACTTGGCGTACAACCAACTGGCTCAGTGTCTGGAGAATCACGGCAGCCTGATGACCAATAAAATGGGCTGCACTGCCCCTCGGGCCAATGCCGACTGCACCATGAGCTCAGGCAGCCCCTTGCTCTCCCTGTATAGGGATGTGTTCTTTCTCACCGGGGTGGTGAGCCAGCCGCCGGGGGCCAAGTGCGGCAAAGGCTACATCTTCCAGAAAGTGTCCCGCTACCTCGGCTGGCTGCAGCCGTTCATGGGCTCCCGTTAGATCGGGTAGTCAGGGAGTACATATAATAAAAACTGGGAATAAGGGGAGTACTTCCATGTGTGCACTTCAAGCTCAACCTCTTCATAAGTTTTATCTTTTTGTCTTGTATTAGTACCATTCATTATTTGTAAATAATTTCTTGTATTTACAAACATGCATATACATACACGGCATCAGTCTCAGTCGAGGTGATTGCTTTTCATTCCTCGACATCTACTTCCTCACTTTACCCACAAGGTGGCTCTCTGTTGACATAAACAGAGCAGCTCTTACTGCACGTGACCTCCAAACTGGCCAAATGCAGCAGCAAGAGATGGAGTGAATTATTCAACATGTGCTTTGTGACGCGGTCAAAGCTTTTAATAACCTTAAGTTGATGTTGTTTGTTGTGACTGCTGTTCCTAGCTGACATGCTCTATGTAACATTCCTGGTAATCACTATTCTATGAATGTAATAAACCCACATAACCACATCACCTGATCTATGTACTGTTGGTGTTTTTGGATGAAATATTATTGTTCAAAAAAAAATCTGAGGAATGGTGGGATTTGAATATCTGTATATTTGGGAAATATCAGTGAGTCGTAGTTGCAGGTGAGAACTTCTTTGTTTCAACAATTTACAATAGATAAAGAGCTTTTTTTTTCATGCACACTAACTGAGATATCAACAGTGTTAAGTAAGTATTGCTCAGATATTGAGGTATGATGGGTTTCTTCATCATGACTGGAACGAATTCAACTCTGCCCCTGACTCCCATGCTGAAAGCAGCTCACTCATAAATCTTTGGTGAACATCATTAAGTACTTCCAAAGTTCTAAATTCAGACCATTTCAGATTAACTTTAATCAAACACTATTTACAGTTTTAACTCAGATTCAGAGTTTGGCAAGTCCCATTTCTGAGCCTTATATCCTGGAAACACAACAAGACATTTGATTGGTTGTGTTAACGATGTTTACAGAATTGTATTAATATTACTTCTTATCTTGTTCTGAACCTGTATGTATATGAGCTGTTATACAATTTAATAGAAAATACAGAACTTACATATGAGAGTATCCTTCATTATATTTTATTATCCCTATTTGAATTAAACCACACTTTAATGTGCTTATTTTCATTTAATTCACAATAATATCAGACTTGCTTTAATCATTTTATCAATGTATAAGCACTTTCTCCTGCTGTTGATATTTGACATGTTCCAAAAGGGAGCTTCATTTGTTTGTATTATACTTTTGCTCTTTTGTTTGGAAAGCATTTAATATAAATTATTGTATTTATATACTTTTTTCTGTCCGATCTCACTCACAAGTAGAGGCAGAGCACGTTTTAATTGAACTTGCTGGTTTCATCGATTAATGTATAGTGTGTCATTCCAGCCCGTTGTGACAATCAATGTCCAGGAGAGGGCAGTGTTTTCATGTTCAGATCATTTTTTATTTCTCTAATTTAACTCTCGTCAAGAAACGTGTGCATCTGAGGTTATATAAGAGGGAATGGGATCAGCTACTATTGTTTTACAACTGGGGAAATCTATATAAAGCCTTTTGGTTTTCATTTCAGTATTTGACAGGATCGCAAACTCACACAAAATTTTATTTGAGACAAACAACAAGAAACCAGCTCATCTTTGAGTTGCATTGGGTCCTAAACGACAGATGACCAATATTGTTGTAATTGTTTGGTTGTAAAACCGTCCATCTGTGCATTAAAAGATGTCGCTAAATTAGTCAATCATGGTGAAATCCCCCTGACAGTTATTCTCCCGCTGCACACAAACCTTCAGTGGAAGTCAATAATATACGTTTTTTTCACATTCAAATATTTTACCAAAAGCTCCTCAACACAGCTTCGAAAAGGATTAAATTGTCAGAACCGGAGAATTTACTTTTTTTTTTAAATATTGGAATAGTTCACGCATGCTGTATTGTGAGTGCTCTTTGCTTTATTAAGTTTCAATGTGATTTCCCATTTACAATAAAAAAAATCATATTAAGGATTAAAAAGAAGTTAAAAAAGGCCAGAGGGTCTCACCTGAACTTCTGACAACTACCTGCTCTGTCTGATCTATTCACAGTATTAAACATATACTAAGAGTCTGAAACCCCACATGTGCTCATCCTCTCTAACAGCAACATTTCATTTAACTTTTAGTTTCCTGTTGCGTTTCTAATAATTATTTATGTTGATGACATTTCCTTGAAAAATGGGTGGAGTTTTTATTATCTCTGCTAAGGAGGTTATGTTTTCATGATTTGTCAGTCAACATTTTTATGTAATAATGGACCAATAACCACACAACTTGGTAGAAGGAAGCTGCATGGATCAGAGATGAACCTATACAGCTCTGTTGAGCTCTACTGAGTGCCAGTCCAGTGAATGAATCTGGAATCTTCTCTCAAAAAACATTTCCCCCCATAGTGTTTGTAGTGTGAAGCTTAATGAGGTGTTTTATAAAGATGTGATCGAAAACGTCAGAGCAAGTGAATCCACTTTATTTCAGCATGAACAGAAAAAAAAGAAGGGGGTTTCATTTCACTTCACAACAGTTCCTCATAGCAGCATGATGCATGCACAGAGAAGTATAAAAACCTACTCATTTTGGCAGCATAGGGACATTTGCTGATGTCACCACCCGTGGCTCCGTGGACAGGCAAGCCAGGATCTACAACATCCTCCTGGATGGCTCCCTGTGTGAACAGTCAGGCGGCGGCTCGCACAGAATTTGCGCTTCCGCCTCAGGTATGTCCCTGACGCTGTGGTTAGAGTCAAAGATGAATCAAAAAAAGATTAAATTATCAGTTGCACAATTCAGAAAGCACCGCAAAGTAGAGGAGGAGAGGAAAGAACAACATAGAGGTAAGAATCACCCCGATTGTGGACGTCATTAATGTTTATTTGTGTCGACATGACATGATATGCTATCAGTACAAAACTCTTTTGATATTTTTTATTATAAATATTTATTGTTTTTTATAGTTTACAAATTTGTCTGCCTCTGTGTGCATCTGTTTACAGTCCAAGTTGTCATTGAGTTGCGTTTAGTTCATCGTTCTCATAAAAGTGAACGTGTTCAATGAACGCGTTCTTTTGTGTTCGTTCATGCACAACACTGGATATAAAATTGATTAACAGCTGCCACACTTCGTAATACTAGTGAGAAAAAGGAAAATAATATATTTAATTCAAAAAGAAAAATAAACAAGACAAATGGTGAAGATATTTAAGTCTAATCCAAAGTGTGAGGGTCAGACTGTGGTTTCCATCCTGCCAGCATGGCTAAAAATAGAGACGAGCGCTAAAATAGTGATGAAACGTAAGGGTCAATACAATCAAACATAAAGGAACAACCATGGTTGAGGTCAACAGAGAGTGTTGGACGACGAAATAAGAGATCTGAGTGTGTTTGGCAGGTGATTCCAGTTTGATGGGGCTGTACATTTAACAAATCTTCTACTTCTGTTTTAACCAGTCACATGCAGAAACAGAAAAGCATCAAATCTGTTATGCTCATAATTTAAATGAGCCATGCTGTCTAATGGAGAAAAAAAAACTATGGAAACTGGTTGTAGCTATCCCCAGCTTGTCCCACACAGACGGATATTTGCTTGCCCTCTCTGTCCCATACCCCTGTGTTGTCTGGCAACATTTTCCCACAGACACTTTGCCCTCTGCAGTCTTCTCACAGCCTCCCTGGTGAACAAGGCCTGGACCGTGTCATGCAGGGAGAGAAAAGGAGAGGCGGAAGAATGGGCATTAGAGAGCGTAAGAGACGCCACATAAGAAAAAACCTGGCCTGCCACTTTTGATCGGGCGCTTGAAAAGGACAACTCTGAAAGCTGGGGCCCACATAGCCTGTTGCCATGGTACTCACCTAGGAGATGGCTCCTTGCTCCCAAAAATGGCTCTGCTCCTTCACTGGGCCGTCCAATGGAGATTCATGTGAGTGGAGCTCCTTCCTTCCTTAGTCTGGTCCTGCCAGCTCCATTCCCAGGCTTACGCATACAAACACACTCTAGGATAGGTTCGGCCACACTTTAATGCTGAGCTGCTGAAATCAAACTCCTGCATTGCATTCATTTTTATTCCCTGAACTCAGCTTAAAATCTGAGAATTGGGGAGATGGGCACGTGACATGAATACAGACGGGGGGGTGGGGGGGGGGGGGTAGCAGGAGACAG
Source organism: Platichthys flesus (assembly GCF_949316205.1). Classification (NCBI taxonomy): domain Eukaryota; kingdom Metazoa; phylum Chordata; class Actinopteri; order Pleuronectiformes; family Pleuronectidae; genus Platichthys; species Platichthys flesus. The sequence continues at coordinate 8,040,093 of NC_084960.1, forward strand.
GAAAAGGAGGCTGAGTGAGAGATGGAGAAAGGACCGATAGATGAAGAGCAGAGACAGACCAGGAGATCCGGGACGTTGACACAGAAGAGAGATCAGTTATGGTGTGGACAGTTTGACTGAGCTACAGTATATTAGACATGAATGAAAAGGGACACATTACACACATTAGCGCGGCCGTTACCAGTGGGAGGAAGTGAAAGCACTCAATGTCAAAGCTTTCACTCTGCACAGATCAAATGTCACCAGCGCTGGGCGATCAGTGGATGTTACTACAATGTGTTGGTACATCTGGCCACTGGCCTACTTCCTCAGTAATCCTTCGCTCGCCTCAACCCCAAAATAAAGTTGCATGCTGTGACCTCAAATCCTCCCTATACCCTGTGTGTGCACGTGTGTGTGCGTGCACGTATATGCATCGCAATGACATGCTTATTTGTGTCTTGTGAATTGGGGTGAAGGGGGCGGGGGGGGGGACACACATTAAATTACAGACTTTGGCAAGGATTATCTGTCTGTGTGGTGTCTGATTCCACGCAGGGGGTCAGCAGTGTGTCTGTGTGTTGAAGGCAGATAGACTGAGTTCAAAATCGGATCGGCTACGCGTGTGTGTGAAGAGCGCTGTGCTATCTGTACAGGCACGTCCAAAATCTAGTCCGGGTAATCCCCCCCACCCCCAAAAAAAAAATCCATGTCCCCAGTCTTGTCTCCCTTCAAGGCTCCACAGACATGGGACTGTGCGGTCACCCCCTCTCCACCCAATTCATCCCAGCCCCCTTCTCAAACTCTGCCACATGCCAGACAGGGCCGCTTCCACTCGGTTGGGTAATTGTGCAGGAGAGTGGACATAAAGCAGGAGCTCCAGAAGTTGGGGATTGGGAACTGAAAAGTGGCTGAAGGAGATGGAGCGAGACAGGCTGTGGACTTTAATATTGCTCAGATGTTGTAAAGTTCTTTAGTTTTTTTTTAATAGCAAGACTAGAGAGAGTTTACACCAACGCTAGCAGCCCTGTGAGGGTGCATCCAGACTTGGGCATAGTGCTGCCCTAAAAACGCTAACATCCACGTTCTGTTACAACTACAACATGTTGAGTGCATTTGAATGAAACCAATAGCCACTTCATTAACTCTTCACAATGTTTCCTATGCAGCTGAATTAAATATATTAAAATCTAAAAACAACATTGATAGATGAAATTTGCAATTTTTTATGAATTACACTTAGTCTGCATTTGGTTTGACTTGTTAATGAACTACTACAAATATGTGAAACAACAAAGTAAGCAAATAAATGGTTATTTGTCTATATATGTCGGTATTGCAACAAAACTGGCGTTAATCCAATAATCGATGGACGGATGTTGAAACAATTCACTTTTTCACAAATGTCATCCATAACTCACAAGCAAACTAAAAAGACGTCAGTGCTGGTAACAGATCCTTTACTTTCGTCACTTCTGAGTTAAAAGACATTTCTACAAAACTGATAAAAAAGCATCCCTTATTCACCTCTGACCAGAAACCAGGCCTCAAAACCTTGACAAACGCCTTAAAAACAGAATGTCGCTTTCAGCATGGGGACGCAGTGACTGGTAGATACAGAAGGAAGGTAAATCCTGGAGCTGTCTTTATTCCACTGACCTCAACCCGACCTCGTAAGGGCTAAATCCTGTCCAGTGCCATCGAGAAACCAGACGACCCGACAGAAAGTTCTCTGAGGCTCGCTGAATGAAAACAACAGCGCTATGTTCCATGTGGTGGTCTTTGAAGAGGCCAGATAAAACCTTTGAGTCATGACTGTGTCTGCAAGAAATGTAAGTGGGAGTGCATCCGTGTATTTATGTGTCCTCCAGATACAGCACAAGGAACCTAAGTGGGTCACATTCACATGACCTTTGATATGAACCCTCCTTCTAAGGGGCTATGCTACCTCGAAAGGTCATGACCTCTGATGGTTCAGGACCCCGAGCAGCCGGAGGGTTTAAGTCATTGTCGAAAAACAGAGCAGGATTATCCCTCTAACCATACTACTACCTTCATTACCTCACTCAGTGCATTTCACCACACAGCACAAACAAATGAAATTAAATCAACCTTTTCACCAACACTGGCACATTAACAGGCACATGTTTATTAATGTGTAACGTACTTGTTAAATTAACCAATGTTTAAAAAACATATATTAAAAGTTAAAAACAACACATAAGTCAGTGTCTGTGTTAACAGGATATTACAGTGATTTAGTATGAAAGCTGGGGGCCTCATAAGAGACACATAAAGCAGCGGAGTCTGAGATATCTCACATTTCAGTCCCAAACATGTTCAATCTTTGAAAACTGGAGCCTACACTTCCCATAAGTCAACTGGACACAATCGTTTTGTTTTTAATCCTTTGATTAACTAAACTCCTAAAGTCTTTAATCTGCTGAACACACATGGTCAGTGCATCCCTCTCTAGTGAGCTGACAGAGTGGGGGTGTTTGTGCAAGTGTGTATATCATAAACTGTGTGTAAACATGGATGATATATCGGCTCCCTGAATGTGAAGCCAAAGAGTCTTGATAGCCACCTGGTGGCTGGTTGCAGTAAAGGTCATAACTCCCACCTCCTTTGAGTTACTGAATGGGATATGAGCCAAACAAAAAATACACGTCAAATAGATTGTCATTATATGTAGTTTTTATCACATCAATGTTTTTTTTGTGTAAGATTGGTTTTAATCAGTTAGTTGATCCTATAAAAACAGGTCGTAATATAATGATTGACAGCTGAGACTGACTCATGATTGGTTGAGTGCTTGTATAGGTGTGACCTCGATATCTTGGCTCCATCTTCCGATCGTAACTACACAGACTGCCGGCAAATGTGCAAGATGTCGGCATCATATCAGGGATATTTCAACTTGATTTCTAGATAGTGGGAGCAAGTGGAGACATGTCATCCATCTTTATATACACTCTATGGTGTATATGTACTGACACCGTGGACTTTTCAATTTCATGTATTTATAAAGGTGATGATCGGTATGCATCTTTTGGGAGATCAACTGTTCATCTGACCTTTTCCATTCACCGAACAACACCACTATCACACGCCACGTCCCCTGCAGCATGTCTTAAGATGGGATGTGCGACGGGGAAAAAAAAGAGACTCTTTAAAATTAGACTCTCTTCCTGCTAATTTTGGGCACCTGCATCCTGTCATAGTTAATGCATCCTGTGAGGTCACATGCTCTCATTCCGCTGCTTGTCTCTGGAAACAGATGCAGCACTGTGGCCCTGTATGTCGGCCATCCTGCCGTCACTGTGCGGTTCATTGTGTGGAGCCGAGCGGGGTCCTGACAAGGTGAGGAAACTTCTGTGCCGCAAGTACGCATGTACTGACGGGAGGATGAGACAGAGGAGAGAACAGCACAGCACAAATAGTTCACAAACAAGAAGGAAACATGCCAGACAGAGTTTGTGTGGCTCTTGTTCCTGTGTAGACACATGACACTATTAGAGCATGTACTCTCCTCACACAGCACAATAACTCACCAGGCAGGGCTAAAGTTAGCAAAGCGCCTGTCTGTAAAGCTATATTAGTCAGCGACTGAGCCCCACATGATCGTACTGATCCGGACTTACCTTGTCACCCTCTATAAATATTGAAGTCCTCCACTGGCTGCTGGGATCTGAGTCTCCATCTGATGGTGGCACTAACATATGTTAAACATGTGTTTGTGTACATTAGATGAATCATTTAACTTTGAGGAAAGTACCTTTTCTCGTTCTGAGAGTATTATTCAGTTTAGTTTAGTCATATAACAGATTAATGATACATGATACAGTAATGAATATCAATTATCATAACACAAGTATAACTTCATAAGTTCATAATTATTCATTATGTTTTCTTGTATACATTTTTTTCTTAAATGGAATAACATTTGAGGAAAATGTTATATCTTTTTCCAGAGAATTCCACAGTTTCAATCCACAGACATAAAACAATATATTCACCCTTTTATACACAAGCTGTAGCTTAGTTTTCCTTCTTCATTAAGGAGAAAGCTCCTTTGAAGACATAGTAGACGAGTCTTCTACAGTAATATAATAGGAGATGAGTTTTTTATGTTATAGAAGATTAGTCTTCTATTTGATCAAAGTAGCCTACTTCATTTAGAGCTGGATTCCAAGAAACACTCACAACTCCAGCTTGATCGTGTGGAACAGAGTCTAGGTCCTCAGCATCAGAGATTTCAGACTCAGAATCAAGACCAAGAATTAGCTCCTCATCTTCCTCCTCCTGTTTTTCATACATCATCTTTCATTTCAACCGTAAGTCTGAAATGATTGCGACCAGCAATACTAACACCCTGGATAAAGAAAAACAAATCAAATGCATATTTCAAATGTATATTAATCATTCTATTAAGTATATACCTTAAAATAATTGTAAAATAGCACTTACTGATTCATTTACTCAGATGTGCAAAAGCAGGTGTGTGAAATGAATGGTAGGTGAATACAAAATAAATACAGTATAACTATCATACAGTTATGGGTCATTTTTGACCCATGTGCATTAGAAGTGTGGTCATACCAACAAAAAAAGTTATTCATAAAGTTACAAAGTAAAAATTTTAAATAAGGATTTCTGGCTGCATCAGGTCACGAGATCGATTTCTGGCTTAACACAAAAGCAATAATATTTTTAAGTCAACTAAATCCTAAGTTTCAACACATGGGACCTGGTAAACAGTCTGTTTTTTCAGTGCATTTCAGTATTTCCTTGATTTGAACAGCTGAGAGAAACAACACCTTAGTTATTGAGCTTTAGAAACGCTAGTTGGGGGATTTTATTGCCTTTGGACAGAACCAGGCTAGTTCATTCCAGTCTTAATGCTATGCTAACTCGCACCTGAATCCTGCAACATATTAACGATACGGACAAAAGGTATTGCAGGAGTCTTCTCATCACACTCTCTGTAATAAAACTAAAAAGCATGCACTGTACTCCTTACAGTCTGTGATGTGTCCCTGCAGATGTAATAGTTCCGCTCACTTCTCTAAATGAGCCTCCCAGCTTCTACAACACAAAATGTCTCAATCAACTGCCCGGCCCCACACTCAACTGCAGTAATACAAAGGAAACAGCCTAATAAATTCTCTTAATTGCATCTTATCCTGACAAGGGATTTAGAGAGGCAAGTTCTTACAAATCCAGTTATGGTGATTAACTATGTGTGGAACAGAGTAATGATTCCCTTTTCTTGTGCGCGACCTCCTCGAATACTTGTATAAAGTTTGAGCGCCGGCATTGATGATATACTCAGAGCCTGTCTGCTGATAAACAGAGAGAGACCCATTAATCCCCTGGGCCTCAAGCAGCGACCCCTCCTCCTCTTCCCTTGCTGTCACTCTCCCAGCCTGCACCTGTCAGATTAGTCTCACATCCTCAGCTGCCACTCGGTATGATAGGCCTCCTTACTGCCCAGAGCCTGCATGTCATCTCACTTTGCATGTATTTATGCGTTTTGTGTGTGTGAACCGGGGGGGAGAGAGGCTATGAGAAGGCTGTTCCACGCAGAAAGTGAGTAAAATGTGAGGGGGGCTGGTTGTCGGTTCCCACTCGTCTCCTTCATGTTGCTGCAGGGTACGGTTTGGTGTCATCAGCACACACATTTTAAAATGTAGATTAACGCCTCCAAATCACTGGAGTATTCACAATCCCATAAAATGACATCCGGGTCTGTGAGTGGATGGAGGAGAGGGGCTCGCAGCAGTATTTGAAACCAGTAGCACACACACATGGCAGCTCTCTTGACTATAGAGGAGGTGTCATGGCTGCCACACATGATCCAGTATGGAGACTGCAGTGGAAAACAGTTTTCCTAAACGAAACTGTGACAGCGTTGCCACAAATCACTTCCATTCGCTCACAGCGTGCACCAGGATTAAGGCAGGATGGGACACCGAGAGGGGGGTTGGAGGTGGCCGGGGCCGCGGGGGGCTCCCTGAAAGCCTCCCTGGTAGATGGACTGGAGCAGCTGAGGCGACAAGCATGTGACCAGAGGCAGAAATAATAAGCATCACAGCAGTTTGTCGCTGTGTCAAGCCCACGGACATAATCAGAGTACAGGCCTGGAATAGAGGCCACATTTCTTTCAAAATAAGAGTCACACAGATATATAAATAAACTCATATATCAACAACAAATGGCAGTAGCTGACTGCTATTAGTGTGTGTGTGTGTGTGTGCGTGTGTGTGTGCGTGTGTGTTTGTGTGTGTGTGTGTGTGTACTTGTCTT